>NC_090248.1:70128811-70171311 GCF_037325665.1 Littorina saxatilis | reverse complement strand
CGGAAGACGCTGACCTTTGAATCATGGAACAAATACAGATCATCGTCCGTGTTCCTTAGAAAGGCGGCAATCTTCCCCAGCCCGCTTTCAGAGATGACAAGAACATCGCACGTAGCCAACATCACTTGATCCAAGATGGCGCGCCCAAAACCTGCGCATGCGTCGTGACCTTTGTATCTGTCTACGTGGGTGATGGGCCCTGCTGACTGCATGAAGGTTTCTGGGAATTTTTGCTTTCCAATGTTTAGTGCCTGCAAAAAAGCAAAGCAAGATGCAAGATTACCTTTACATTATTTTAATTCATAGTGCGGCAAATATTCGCTGTAATCATTTATTTTACTGAAAATAATTTCGTCGCGGAGATTCAACTTAAACATCTTTTAAACAAGTAATCAAAATCAATAAAAAGGTTGAATCTGTCTCAAGCGTCTTTGGCCAACAATTTCGGTTAAAAAGTAACATTCGTGTGTCTGTGTTTGAAGTCCGGCCCTATAGAGGCACACAGACACAGAAACACACACACACTCGCACACACACACCCACCCCCACACACACACCCACACCCACCCCCACACCCACCCCCACACACACACCCACACCCACCCCACACACACACGCACTTACATACACACCACTTTCTCTCCTTCTTGCTCCCCCTCCCACTTTCTCCTTCCCTACCCCCTTCCCCCCCTCCATCACCCCCCCCCCTTACCCCCCCCCCCCCCACCACCATCCCCCCGCCCCACTCTTACTTGCACATTGTCAGACGCAAACAGAATCCTGTAACGAACGGTGTCGTTGTACTGCCGCAAGAACGCCATGAGGTTCTGGACGCCTTGCAGGGAGTTGAAGGTCTCCGTGTCGCTGAAGTCCGTGCTGCCTCCGATGCGGATCTGGGCGCAGACCAGCTTGGTGTCTGGGGGTCGGTACCTGTGCATGTCGTCTATCTTGGCTTGTAAATGTGGAGTGGGCTTGAACAATGCCTTGAGGACGTGGCGGTACACCTCCGCCAGCGAGACCTGAGAACGAATGGAGTTGTGAGACATTGTGGCGCTACATTTTGCAAGCGGCTGAACATTTTGTCAGATAAGTTTGGTCTTATTAGTGTTTGTCTCTGCACTTAAACGTCCGCTGGTTCGACATATCTAGCTGTGAACATTACGTTTTGATTTGTCAATCATTATACGCTCCGACAACATACTGGGAGGAAGGCAGGGCCTCACATCCACGTCGGACATCGGACATATGAGGATATTTTTTTCAAATGTCCTATACATTTTTCATGCAGGAGGACAAATGTCCTATTGTTTTTGTCACAAAGTGGTCAATGTCCGATTATTCTATCATTTGATCCGGACATCGTCAGTACTTCTCAATTTACAGTAGTTTGAATGCTATTTTATCGATGTATTGCGAAGCGATGTGTAGCAGACGAAATTAGACACTTTGTACCTCTAGTACCAAAGAGTTTCCAAGGCTCGCAACTCGGAATGCTCGAAGCCAGTTGAGAGTTGTCTCCTTTCGCGCTTTCCCCGAAAATAACAAACATGCCGCCTAAACGAAAACTGATCCCAGAAAAGGGACAGAAGAAATTACACTTCAAGTCCCTTCCCTCATCATCTGTCAGTAGCACGGAAACTGAACTTCCTCCAGCCCCAGAGCAGTTAGAGCCCGATCGCCCAGGTGAGAATGTCGATCGCGATGGTCAAACATCGGAGCCGAAGAAAGACACTACCCCCTCCCTCACCCCCACGCGTAACTTCGTCTTAAGCTGGGCGACATCATTCCCGTGGATGTCGCATGACCCAGAGAGGAAACTTATGTTTTGCACCTCATGTCAGCACACAGGGAAGTCCAACACTTTTACCGTTGGCTGTTCGAACTTTCACAAATCGGCCCTTACCGATCATCAAGAAACCAAAGACCATGCTATTAGACTAGTGTGCAAATGCCATCTCTCCAGAGAGACAAGGAGATAGTTGAAACCCGACAGCTGACAAAACAAGAAAAGGGGGCAGCTGTGGCAGTCAAAGCTGCTCACTTTTTGCCAAGAACAGTATTTTTGTTCGTTTACCCTCGTGCCAAGAAACTAGTCAAGTTTAATTATATTTACGTTTTGTGTTTCGGAAAAAAAATGTCCTATTGATTTGTTTTTGTTCAGGACAAATGTCCTATCACTTTTACATTGGCCAGGACATTTGTCCTATGCTACCTCTCATGGATGTGAGGCCCTGGGAAGGGCCCCGGATTTCCCTGCGATTGGTCAATAAAGTAATGACAATGAAAATGAAAATACCTTAGGGTCCAACCAAGGCAACTGATTTTTTCATGCCTTTTTGGGATTGTTGACTCTTTGTGCCAACCATACCTTAGGGTCCAGCCAAGGCACTCGTTGAGCCAGACGGTGTTTTCGCAACATGCGCACGAGCTCCATGTTCCAGGTGACGTAGACGATGTCAGCATCCAGCTCTGGCAGCTGCAGGTCGTCCGCTTTCAGCATCCTGTTGACCAGGTCATAGCCATGGGAGTCGATCCCTTCCACGTCATGTCTGCTACTGGCTTGTTCCACGTCTTCTGGTCTTAGCACCCAGTCCACCTGATGATGATACAGTGTTCTAGATGAGTGAACGTGTAGCAAATACATGTGCGCGTTCGTGTAGATATTACATCACCCGTAACTCACTGTTTTCTCCAATGTTCCAAATCACACGTTGTGTTGCTTCCACCAAGACGTGTAGATCTAACATCACCCGTAACTCACTGTTTTCTCTAATGTTCCAAATCACACGTTGTGTTGCCTCCACCAAGACGTGTAGATCTTACATCACCCGTAACTCACTGTTTTCTCTAATGTTCCAAATCACACGTTGTGTTGCCTCCACCAAGACGTGTAGATATTACATCACCCGTAACTCACTGTTTTCTCCAATGTTCCAAATCACACGTTGTGTTGCTTCCACCAAGACGTGTAGATCTAACATCACCCGTAACTCACTGTTTTCTCTAATGTTCCAAATCACACGTTGTGTTGCTCCCACCAAGACGTGTAGATCTTACATCACCCGTAACTCACTGTTTTCTTCAATGTTCCAAATCACACGTTGTGTTGCCTCCACCAAGACGTGTAGATCTTACATCACCCGTAACTCACTGTTTTCTCCAATGTTCCAAATCACACGTTGTGTTGCTCCCACCAAGACGTGTAGATCTCACTGTTTTCTCCAATGTTCCAAATCACACGTTGTGTTGCTCCCACCAAGACGTGTAGATCTAACATCACCCGTAACTCACAGTTATCTCCAATGTTCCAAATCACACGTTGTGTTGCTACCACCAAGACGTGTAGATCTTACATCACCCGTAACTCACTGTTATCTCCAATGTTCCAAATCACACGTTGTATTGCTCCCACCAAGACGTGTAGATCTTACATCACCCGTAACTCACTGTTATCTCCAATGTTCCAAATCACACGTTGTGTTGCTCCCACCAAGACGTGTAGATCTTACATCACCCGTAACTCACTGTTATCTCCAATGTTCCAAATCACACGTTGTATTGCTCCCACCAAGACGTGTAGATCTTACATCACCCGTAACTCACTGTTATCTCCAATGTTCCAAATCACACGTTGTGTTGCTCCCACCAAGACGTGTAGATCTTACATCACCCGTAACTCACTGTTTTCTCCAATGTTCCAAATCACACGTTGTGTTGCTCCCACCAAGACGTGTAGATCTAACATCACCCGTAACTCACTGTTATCTCCAATGTTCCAAATCACACGTTGTGTTGCTCCCACCAAGACGTGTAGATCTAACATCACCCGTAACTCACTGTTTTCTCCAATGTTCCAAATCACACGTTGTGTTGCTCCCACCAAGACGTGTAGATCTAACATCACCCGTAACTCACTGTTATCTCCAATGTTCCAAATCACACGTTGTGTTGCTCCCACCAAGACGTGTAGATCTTACATCACCCGTAACTCACTGTTTTCTCTAATGTTCCAAATCACACGTTGTGTTGCTCCCACCAAGACGTGTAGATCTAACATCACCCGTAACTCACTGTTTTCTCCAATGTTCCAAATCACACGTTGTGTTGCTCCCACCAAGACGTGTAGATCTTACATCACCCGTAACTCACTGTTTTCTCCAATGTTCCAAATCACACGTTGTGTTGCTCCCACCAAGACGTGTAGATCTTACATCACCCGTAACTCACTGTTTTCTCCAATGTTCCAAATCACACGTTGTGTTGCTCCCACCAAGACATGGGAATGTCTGTAATTCACACAGATCAATCACTTGGTCTTAAACGTGCACAAGACAAAAACGTTCATACTGGGGGAGCGAGCCAGTCTGAAGAGTACTCGGGTCCAGCGCGAGCGTTTTTTATGTACAGTATGTCATCACCGTTCCTACCGCTCATCTAATTATTAGTTGTCATTAGAGATACCTGGATAAGAAGGGGTATTCTTAAAATATTCTGATACAAGGAGCCAGCAGCAGCCGGACCCTATCACAAACAGAACTCTGCAATTCACAGTTGCCAGCGACGTAGAAGATACGTCGAGCTAGAAACAGCTCGCGCGCTTCGCTGGGAGACAACTGCAGAGTCAGCTGTGAAGGGTGACGCAGTAGTCTCCCTGTCACAATAAGAAACTGTAGAGAGACCAGTGTGGTTTTTGATGATTATGTGACATAGGAAAGCGCAAACGACTGAATGCAAGCTCGACGGCTGTGCAATGTTTTTGAGAAACAATTAACACAGAAAAGCGACAACAACTGAATAAAACCCCGTTCACTGCGCTATTTTAAACATCATGAATAGGCCAACTCTAGATAGCCATTTTGCAAAACTGCTACCAGGGCTGGGGTGCATACAACTCTAACTGGGTGGACACCAGCCGTAGGGTCGGGTAAGTTGAAATCGACATTTGTTGGGATACAAACCAATCCGACCCCGCGGCTGGTTCCCACCTAGCTGATACCTTCCCGTGCACACCAGCCCAGAGCGTAAGCAGACAGACGCTCAAACACATCGCACTGACGAGTTGTCGTTGGAAAGAAAGAACGAAAGAAGACAACAAAGGCAGAAAGAATAAAAGAAAGAAAGAACGAGACAAAGAAAGAAAGAAAAGAAAGAAAGAACTAGAGAAAAGAAATATTAGGAGGAACAAGAAAGAAAGGAAGAAAGAACAAGTCGCGTAAGGCGAAAATACAATATTTAGTCAAGTAGCTGTCGAACTCACAGAATGAAACTGAACGCAATGCCATTTTTCAGCAAGACCGTATACTCGTAGCATCGTCAGTCCACCGCTCATGGCAAAGGCAGTGAAATTGACAAGAAGAGCGGGGTAGTAGTTGCGCTAAGAAGGATAGCACGCTTTTCTGTACCTCTCTTTGTTTTAACTTTCTGAGCGTGTTTTTAATCCAAACATATCATATCTATATGTTTTTGGAATCAGGAACCGACAAGGAATAAGATGAAAGTGTTTTTAAATTGATTTGGACAATTTAATTTTGATAATAATTTTTATATATTTAATTTTCAGAGCTTGTTTTTAATCCAAATATAACATATTTATATGTTTTTGGAATCAGCAAACGATGGAGAATAAGATAAACGTAAATTTGGATCGTTTTATAAATTTTTATTTTTTTTTACAATTTTCAGATTTTTAATGACCAAAGTCATTAATTAATTTTTAAGCCACCAAGCTGAAATGCAATACCGAAGTCCGGGCTTCGTCGAAGATTACTTGACCAAAATTTCAACCAATTTGGTTGAAAAATGAGGGCGTGACAGTGCCGCCTTAACTTTCACGAAAAGCAGGATATGACGTCATCAAAGACATTTATCAAAAAAATGAAAAAAACGTTCGGGGATTTCATACCCAGGAACTCTCATGTCAAATTTCATAAAGATCGGTCTAGTAGTTTAGTCTGAATCGCTCTACACACACACACACACACACAGACACACACACAGACACACGCACATACACCACGACCCTCGTTTCGATTCCCCCTCGATGTTAAAATATTTAGTCAAAACTTGACTAAATATAAAAACGATCCAATCTGACAATTTCTAGGGTTTTCAAAAATGACCCGTCAGCAGCATGCTTTAAATATAACAAGTACGAGATCCCTACCTTGTTGGGTTCCAAGAAGACCGAGACGTCACAGGGCCGGGGCATGTCCAGCTTGAAGTCTCTGTCCAGCAGCACGGACAGGACATAGGCACTGACCACCCCCTTCTGCCGGTCAGCCCACCCTCCGCAGATTGTGATCTTGCTGTTGTGGACAACATCGTTTGAATTTTCTTGATAGCGATCGACGTTTCATTGAAACTAGCGTTCGATCCTCCCGTACATGTTACTGACACTTGTTTTCACGGTTTATGGTCAGTTTTCGGAGGTTTTCTTAGAATCTCTCTTCACACACACACACACACACACACACACACACATACACACACACATACACACACACACACACACACACACACACACACAGTGCACACACACACACACACACACACACAGTACAGATCTACTTCAAATGCACATGAAAACAGGTCAAAGATCAGACGCCATGCATACAACTTGCATTTCACAGACAGGTCAGAGATCAGACGTCATGCTATACTACCCTAATATTAAAGATATATGCGTAGTCTCAAACATGTGTAAGAAAATTCTACGTTTGTTCCACATACACAAGTTGGAGATAATAATCATTGGACAAAATAATTGTAAAAACAACAAAAATCCGACTCACTTGCAAGAATAGAGAATTGCCCGACGATGGCGCTTGATGCGTGCAGCATTGGGAGCAGTCAAGGTAACTGCTGACTTTGGTCGTGCTACTTGTCCTGTGTGATCTGAATCAGTTCCAACATCTTTTCTTTTGACATTTCTGAGGGGATAACCTTTTCCTCTGATTTTACCTTTCGCTTGAAAATGTGGACCTTTGACGTCATGTTTTACGTCATCAGCAGGAATGACGTGACGGTTGTCTCCTCTGATGTGTCTGTCATGTTTATTTGCATCTTTCACACCAGGGGTACCCGAGGGTTTCTTGCTAAGCTTCTTTTCACTGGCAGAACGTTTGGCAGTGGAATTATTATGCTCCTGGTCGAGTTTTGCCTGCTCGATGTAAATGACGTCAATGCTTTCACTTTCCATGTCCGCTCGGTGATTGACAGGATCGTCCAAGTCAGTGACGACATCTTTCGCCGCGTCATTGACAAGCCGTAAATCACTGGCAACATTGATGACGTCATTGGCAACATTGTTGGAATCGCCATCACCATCATAGTGATCATCTTTCAAGTCACTGACGAGAACGGGATCACCGGCAGCTTCCTTTTCCTCGCCAGCAACATGGTTTAAATCATGTGCAACATTGTGGACATTCCTGGGAAAATCATTGAAATTGCTGGCAACATTTGTCACTTTCCTCGTCTTCTTATCTTCGTTACTAGAAAATGTTTGCAGATAACTTTTTGAAGAACGTCGAGGGTAGCCGACTTGGAGAAGTCCTATGATGACCCATGCCAGGACCACGATCAGAAGCCAGAATGCTCCCTGTGTGTGTCAAATCACAGGAGCTTGTATCAGAGCACCGGTCGATTGAAGTATCATACTCCTTTATCCTTACTGTAGTACTATTACTTTCTTTCTTTATGTGGTGTTTAACGTCGTTTTCAACCATTTAAGGTTATATCGCGACGGAGTACTATTACTACTTGTATTCATTACTAGTGATACAGTAGGACACTTCAATTGTTACTACTTGTATTCATTACTAGTGATACCAGTAGGATACTTCAATTGTTACTACTTGTATTCATTACTAGTGATACCAGTAGGACACTTCAATTGTTACTACTTGTATTCATTACTAGTGATACCAGTAGGACACTTCAATTGTTACTACTTGTATTCATTACTAGTGATACCAGTAGGACACTTCAATTGGCCGGCGCTTTGATACAAGTTCCTGTGGGTCAAATCAAAAATCAAAATCATGTGGAGATTGCAAACGAAACAGTTGGCGCAAAAAAGAAATATTTATGATGAAAAATGGCTCTGTGTGTGTGCGTGTGTGTGTGTGTGTGTGTGTGTTTGTGTGTTTGTGCGTGTGTGTGTGTGCGTGTGTGTGTGTGTGTGTGTGTGTGTGTGGGGGGGGGTGTTATAAACTACCTACGCTGTCGCTTACTTGTCTAATTTCTTGACATTCAATGTTTTCTTTTACAACAAAAGAAACAGATAATACAAACTGTTTTACTGTTGATTTTCCCTTGAAGTAAGTCCAGGATCCTTTTTTCTGTCGTTTCGTTTTATCCATCATCCCAGCTGTACTAGATACGTACTTGTATACTATCAACTCTGTATGTTTGTCACAAGCAAATCTCTTGCGTACATTTAGGTTTTCATGGCCGAAATTAACAGCAAGTTGAAGACCTCCCTGCATGCACCATGGCTAGTAGGTCGCAGACAAAAAGAGTGCATGTGACGCTAGGTCAGCAAACTGCTAGGTCAGCAAACTGCTTGTTAAAGGCACTGTCCTTCTTGTGTATTTCGGTTAATGATCTGAGCTCTAGTTGCGTGTTGCATGGGTAAAGCAATCCCTCCGCTTAAAGACACATCGCGTGTACACAGCTTGCTTGCTGTATGTAGAAAGGGAATGTTATGTACTGATTAGTTTCTTATTTACCTGCCACAATTTTCCATAGCCAGGTCACAGACGAAAAGAGTATGTGTGACGCTAGGTCAGCAAACTGCTTTTTAAAGTCACTGTCCTTCTTTTATAATTCGTTTTATAATCATCTGAGCTCTGGGCGGCCTTTTGCATTTGTAACGCAACCCCTCCGCTGAGAGACACACCAACAATAAACAGCCTGTATACTTTATGTAAAGAGTGGGAATGTTTTTACGAATTAATTTCTTGAAAGCGCCACAAGTGTCCGTCTGCGAAATTATTTCATTCATAGATCAAACTGGATATAACAGATAGAGATCAAACTAGATATAACAGATAGAGATCAAACTAAATATAACAGATAGAGATCAAGCTAAATATAACAGATATAAATCAAACTAGATATACAGATAGAGATCAAACTAGATATAACAAATATAAATCAAACTAGATATACAGATACAGCTCAAACTAGATATACAGATAGAGATCAAACTAGATATAACAGATATAGATCAAACTAGATATAACAGATAGAGATCAAACTAGATATAACAGATAGAGATCAAACGAGATATAACAGATGGAGATCAAACTAGATATAACAGATATAAATCAAACTAGATATAACAGATAGAGATCAAACTAGATATAATAGATAGAGATCAAACTAGATATAACAGATAGAGATCAAACTAGATATAACAGATAGAGATCAAACTAAATATAACAGATAGAGATCAAACTAGATATAACAGATAGAGATCAAACTAGATATAACAGATAGAGATCAAACTAGATATAACAGATGTAAATCAAACGAGATATAAAAGATAGAGATCAAACTAGATATAACAGATGTAAATCAAACGAGATATAAAAGATAGAGATCAAGCTATACATAACAGATAGAGATCAAACAAGATATAACAGATAGAGATCAAACTAGATATAACAGATAGAGATCAAACGAGATATAAAAGATAGAGATCAAGCTATACATAACAGATAGAGATCAAACAAGATATAACAGATAGAGATCAAACTAGATATAACAGATGTAAATCAAACGAGATATAAAAGATAGAGATCAAGCTATACATAATAGATAGAGATCAAACTAGATATAACAGATATAGATCAAACTAGATATAACAGATAGAGATCAAACTAGATATAACAGATAGAGATCAAACTAGATATAACAGATAGAGATCAAACTAGATATAACAGATAGAGATCAAACTAGATATAACAGATAAAGATCAAACAAGTCGCGTAAGGCGAAATTACTACCTTTAGTCAAGCTGTCGAACTCACGGAATGAAACTGAACGCACTGTAGTTTTTCACCAAGACAGTACAGCTTCGTCAATCCCCGCGAGAAGGAAATCGCTCACCTTTCAAGTGCAAAACGCAGTGAAATTAACACGCTAGAATAGCGCGGTAGCGTATTGTGCTAAGCAGGAAAGCGCGCTTTTCTGTATTCTTGTTAACTTTCGGAGCTTGTTTTGAATACAACCTATCATATATATATGTTTTTGGAATCAGGAAATGATAAAGAATAAGATGAAATCATTTTTGGATCGATTTCTTAAATTTTTATCGAAAGACTAATTAATCTATTTTCGTTAATTGTGATCACATTTTAAGAGTAAACATAACATATGTATATATTTTTAGATTCAGAATATGATGAAGAATACGATGCAATCAATTATAAATCTGTTTGCGAAAAATCGATTTTAATGAGAACTTTAATGAGCAAACTCATTAATTAGTTTTTAAGCCCCCAAGCTGAAATGCAATACCAAAACCCTTTCAACCAATTTGGTTGAAAAATGAGAGCGTGACAGTGCCGCCTCAACTTTCACGAAAAGCCGGATATGACGTCATCAAAGCTATTTATCCAAAAAATGAAAACAAATCTGGGGATATTATACTCAGGATCTCTCATGTCAAGTTTCATGAAGATCGGTCCAGTAGTTTTCTCTGAATCGCTCTACACACACACACACACACACACACACACACACACACACACACACACACACACAGACACACACACACACACACACACACACACACACACACACACACACACACATACACACACACATACGTATACACCTACACCCTCGTCTCGATTCCCCCCTCTACGTAAAAAGATATAACAGATTGAGATCAAATTAGATATAACAGATAGAGATCAAACCAGATGTAACAGATTAAAATCAAAGTAGACATTACATAATTATAGTTGTGATCCATGGCAAAACTCAAAACTTGTGACGGGAAGGAATGTGCCTTTAACCTTTATAATTATTCAACATACTGCATCTTTTGCAAGGTCAGTTCTGTTTTGGTCGCAGAGATAGACACATATATTAGACCATGTTGGTTGCTAAAATGTATTCCACTGAAGACTTGTCATCTAGAAATACTGTTTTACTAAGATAAGAAGCAGACACATGCACAAACACTTGCTGGGTGGCAAACGTGAAAAGATAAGAGACGGTATGCACACAATTCATAAGGTTACGTAAAGCGGTACCATACATGCGATGCATTGAGAGAGTAGCGTAAAGGAACTGCTTCGAAAGGGTAGCTATAGCCTTGCACAAAGTCCACATGCTAACACACACAGGCAGAGAGAGTGAGTGAGAGAGAGAGATCAAATCAAATTTCAAATCAAATCAAATTTTATTTTACGAGGGTTGTGGTATAAGCAATATAAACGAGCTTCTTTTCAACCAGCCCTCACCCAGAGAGGGACTATTCTAATCTTAAATACATATATATACAAACGTAAAACAATTACAAAAGATAAGCATGACAGTTAAAGGCAGAAAAACTATTCACAGGACTATATACACGTTGTAGGCTATACAAACATTCTTGCGTTATGAAACACTAACGCGAGAGAGAGAGAGAGAGAGAGAGAGAGAGAGAGAGAGAGAGAGAGAGAGAGAGAGAGAGAGAGAGAGAGAGAGAGAGAGAGAGAGAGATAGAGAAAGAGAGAGAGAGAGAGAGAGAGAGAAAGAACGAGAGAGAGAAAGAGAGACAGACAGGGGGACAGAGAAGATGACAGAGAAACGGACACACGCACAGGCTCAAGCGCAGACTCACATAGTACACGCCAACACATATAGCCTACACTCACACACACACATACATACACACACACACACACACACACACACACACACACACACACACACACACACACACACACACACACACACACACACATCGTGCACACACACGCACACACAATCAATCAATCAATCAATATGAGGCTTATATCGCGCGTATTCCGTGGGTACAGTTCTAAGCGCAGGGATTTATTTTATTTTTTCAATTTTTATTCAAGGCGCAGGGATTTGTTTATGCCGTGTGAGATGGAATTTTTTTACACAATACATCACGCATTCACATCGGCCAGCAGATCGCAGCCATTTCGGCGCATATCCTACTTTTCACGGCCTATTATTCCAAGTCACACGGGTATTTTGGTGGACATTTGTATCTATGCCTATACAATTTTGCCAGGAAAGACCCTTTTGTCAATCGTGGGATCTTTAACGTGCACACCCCAATGTAGTGTACACGAAGGGACCTCGGTTTTTCGTCTCATCCGAAAGACTAGCACTTGAACCCACCACCTAGGTTAGGAAAGGGGGGAGAAAATAGCGGCCTGACCCAGGGTCGAACACGCAACCTCTCGATTCCGAGCGCAAGTACTCGGCCACCCAGTCCACACACACACACACACACACACACACACACACACACACTCACACACACACACACACACACACACACTCACACACTCACACACAAACGCACACACCACACAACAACAAAAAACAAAAACAAAAAAGCAACCCTAACCAAAACAAGTCGCGTAAGGCGAAAATACAATATTTAGTCAAGTAGCTGTCGAACTCACAGAATGAAACTGAACGCAATGCAACGCAGCAAGACCGTATACTCGTAGTCCACCGCTCACGGCATAGGCAGTGAAATTGACAAGAAGAGCGGGGTAGTAGTTGCGCTAAGAAGGATAGCACGCTTTTCTGTACCTCTCTTTGTTTTAACTTTCTGAGCGTGTTTTTAATCCAAACATATCATATCTATATGTTTTTGGAATCAGGAACCGACAAGGAATAAGATGAAAGTGTTTTTAAATTGATTTGGACAATTTAATTTTGATAATGATTTTTATATATTTAATTTTCAGAGCTTGTTTTTAATCCAAATATAACATATTTATATGTTTTTGGAATCAGCAAATGATGGAGAATAAGATAAACGTAAATTTGGATCGTTTTATAAATTTTTATTTTTTTTTACAATTTTCAGATTTTTAATGACCAAAGTCATTAATTAATTTTTAAGCCACCAAGCTGAAATGCAATACCGAACCCCGGGCTTCGTCGAAGATTACTTGACCAAAATTTCAACCAATTTGGTTGAAAAATGAGGGCGTGACAGTGCCGCCTCAACTTTCACGAAAAGCCGGATATGACGTCATCAAAGACATTTATCAAAAAAATGAAAAAAACCTTCGGGGATTTCATACCCAGGAACTCTCATGTCAAATTTCATAAAGATCGGTCCAGTAGTTTCGTCTGAATCGCTCTACACACACACACAGACACACAGACACACGCACATACACCACGACCCTCGTTTCGATTCCCCCTCGATGTTAAAATATTTAGTCAAAACTTGACTAAATATAAAAAGTAAACAGCACGTAAAGCAGAAAGAGAAAGATGCACTTTGGCAACTCCCTGATGAAATGGAAAGGGAAACGTCAATCTTACCTTGCTTCTGAGCAAAACACGTAGCGTTCGAGACAGTTTCATCTTGCAAATTAAAGAAATGACTTATTTCTGAGAGATGTTGAGAAAGATCCTTCAGATAAACCAAGTTCGTACAACCCACAACATGTTCAATTACTGACTTAAAAAAGTAAAAAGTTCCGCATTTATAAAGAAAAACAGAAGAAGAAAAACAAAAAGAATGAGCTAAACTGACGTCGAGTGCCTGATTTTCCAACAATAACTGAAACCAGGATTTTTCGCAAGAAAGAAGGATCCAGGGAGAAAATAATGCAATAAAAGTAACGCGTGGTGTAATTGCATTTATCAGTGATAACATTGTCAAAGTTTAATAAAGCGAGATTAGACTGTCATGTCTTCAATGCTAATGTGAAACTAGCGTTGAATCAGAAGATAAGAAACGGCTATATCTGTCTACGCGCTAGCTTTATCCGTTTAAACGCGATCCACATGTCAGATGAGTACAGAATGGTACACGTGTAGTATTTGAAATATGTGTGTGTGCGTCTATGAAACAGAGAGAGAGAGAGAGAGAGAGAGAGAGAGAGAGAGAGAGAGAGAGAGAGAGAGAGAGAGAGAGAGAGAGAGAGAGAGAGAGAGAGAGAGAGAGAGAGAGAGAAACATTGAAACATTGAAACATTGAACTTTATTGCAGGAAAGATAGCATTAGGTCCGTAGGACCTTTCTTACAGCTAGTCCTGATCTAAGCAAAATGGTTATAATCGAAAAGGGAATACATAGGAACAAACTTTTTATGATGAAACGCAGACACACGCAATAATATACTGTTCAAAAAAAGAAACGCATAGTTGCTACTTGCCAAATTTGTTTTATTTTTCGAAAAAATTAACAGAAAATCCAATATTTAGATTATTTGTTTGAAATTTGGTATGGACACAGTTGAATGCACACACAGTTCATTTGCATCTTCAAATCAATCAGTCAAGCAATACGATTGGGTGCCGAGGCTGTCAAGTCAGTAGGGGGTGTGACTGCCTTGAGCAGCAACAACTGCCCGGCACCTTCTGGGCATGGACTGGATCAGATGCCGGATATCTTGCTGTGGGATGGTGTCCCACTCCTCCTGAAGTGCCTGCAATAGATCGCGGTGATTTGCCGGCGCTTCTTCTCGCCTGCGCACACGTCTGTTCAATTCATCCCAGAGGTGTTCTATCGGGTTCATGTCTGGCGACATGGATGGCCAGGGAAGCACCTGGACATGGTGGTCGGTGAGGAACTGGGTGGTGAGTCGTGCTGTGTGCGGGCGAGCGTTGTCCTGCTGGAATATGGCATCCTGGTCAGCCAGAAGAGGAAGGGCGTGTGGGCGCAGAATTTCCTCCACGTATCGCTGGGCAGTTATGCGCCCTTGGACGTGCACCAGGGTGCTCCTTCCAGCGGTATTGATCGCCCCCCACACCATGACGCCTCCACCACCATGAACGGGTGCCTCATCCACACAGTTGGGCGCGTAACGTTCGTTTACTCTCCGGTAGACCCTCCTCCGACCATCATGTCGCTGGAGCAGGAAGTAGGACTCGTCGCTGAACCACACGTGTCTCCAGTGATTCCGGACGGTCCAGCGAAGGTGCTGGTTGCCCCACTGCACTCGGTTCTGGCGATGGCGGCGGGTGAGGACAGCTCCTCTGTGAGGTCTGCGAGCTCTCAAACCAGCTTCATGCAGGCGGTTCCGCACGGTCTGGTCCGATAATCGGTGTGGCCCGGGGAGAGCCTGGACAGAAGATGAGGCCGACAGGAAACGATTCCGGAGGTGGCGGAGCCGTATGAAGCGGTCGTGAGCAGCAGTTGTCGCCCTTGGTCTTCCCGCTCGTGGCAAGTCAGCAACGGAGCCAGTGGCTTGAAACCTGACCCACAGTCTACTGATGGTGCTCTGGGACACGTGGAAGTGCCTGGCGATTGCACTTTGACTTTGGCCTGCTTGTAAACGACCCAATGCAATTTGGCGGTCTTCTCTGCTCAATCGGGCCATCTTTCGTCGCTGAATTGTCGTCTGATTTCTTTGTGGCGAACAATCCGCTTTTATGGGTTTTGGAAGACATGGTGAGAGCTCAATATTCCCCGAGTTTCACGAGATTACACTGAAGCATGACGAGTGGTCATGCCAAATAAGCAATTTTGACATTGTAGCCACTGATAACGCATGCGTCACGTGCAGAGCTCACTTGTGGCAATGGACGAAAGGTCGACGACCAGATAAACATTTTCTGCAGTTTGGTGGATATCCTTGTAGCCATATAACTAAATTAACCAAATATTACAAGCTATGCGTTTCTTTTTTTGAACAGTATAGTAATATAAGAATAAGATCATTCTTTACAGACATGTGATATACAGTTATCACAATACGGGCAATACAACCATACATTATCAGAACACACACACACACAATCATATATACACGCACACGCACACGCACACGCACACAGAAGATCAACTAACTTATAAGGCAAGCCAACATAACACGACACACTAACCAACTAAAAGATCAGGTAGCAGAGTTAAAAAAAAAATAATAAAAAAAAAATAAAAACGTTCGTGACCTAATATATATATACCATCTTAGATTTATGCAGGAATCTCCAAGCAAAAAATGCAGTAATACTATCTTAGATACTAGAAGAAATAATACACGAGAATGTATTCTTATCACACCAAGTTGACGCAAGACACACACATGCACATTTTCAGAAGGATAAAAGGCACACATACGTTTGAGCAACCTGGCACATAACATTAAAGTGATGTTTGAATGTATTTTTGCAGATGTGTTTTGAATGTTATAAGGTTACTGATCGATTTTAAGCAGGTAGGTAGGGGGTTCCAGACATAAGCTCCCGAGTATGAAAGACTAGTTTTAAATATGTCAATGCGTGGCTTCGGGCAGGCCAGATTATGCTTGAAAGTGGAATACCGAGAAGGTGTTGATTGAAACAAGTGAGTTAGATATTCGGGTGCTTGGTCATGTAGGATCTTGTGCATGAAAACTGATTTATTAAATAAAAGCTGTTGTTTAAGTTGAGGTATATTGAGGGCTGTCAGTTTTGCGTCAGTAGTTAGTGATGGGTCAGGCAGAATGAGTTTAGCTGACCTTCGATGACGAGAATTTATAGTTTTGAATAATGCATCACTACAGCCATCCCAGATGACAGAGGCATAATCAATGTGAGGTTTGATGTGGGCGTTGTAGAACATTTTTCGAGCGTCTAAAGTTATGACTGACTGAAGTTTTGAAAGTAGGAATAAATTTCTTGAAACGCGTTTACACAGATGTTCAATGTGGGAATGCCACCTAAGCTTATCATCGACAAGAAATTCAGTTGATCCCAGGATCAACACGGGCCGAAACATTGACAATATCAAAGAAACAGGAAGTTGTACACCTGTTGGTACAGGTAAACAAAATAATAGTGTTGATGTGTCCTGTTAAATTGTCTTTTCGGCGTTTGTACATAAATGGGAGATAACAACTATCGCAATATCAAGGAAGAAGATTGTTGTGAAAGTAATGCAATAATGAATAAGAGCTCAATAATGAATAAGACCTATTGGCTTAACAGAAAGGAAGAAGGCTACTCTACCTTTATGGAAGTGATGCAATAATACTGGTATTGGTGACAGAAATATGTTTTCCACCAAGAAACCGATCGATCAACCAAGGAACCAGAAGACAGAGCGAGCGATAGACGTTGCAACAGGTAGGAATGGTATTGTTTTTGGTCTGAATGAGCGTCATACAGTGGCATGTCACAGTGTAGAAGGGAAAGTAGTAAAAGTAGTTATAAATAGAAATGAATGAAATCAAAGTGTATGATGCAAATAACTTTATTTAAAATTATCACTGAGTCACAAAATAATAAAGCAAGAAAGAATACAGTGTTAGTGAAACTGTTGTAAATGGCAAAATGCTGTTGCCATGAATACACATTTGAATGCTAGTAATGTAGCACCAATATATATGACCCATTGTCACACTTAAACGAAGCTCTGGCTGACTTTGTTGAGGATGTGGCCAGGTTTCCTGGGAGGGCAGTAGTCAATGTAAAAGACTATTTCTTTGAAAAAACATATACCATCTAAAGAATGGAAGTAGACTTGATCCGACAACATTTGTGTTGGCCATTGTACCAATCATGAAGTATACGATTTTTTGCAGTCACTGTCTTTTCCCCAGTAAATTTTCGAGTCAGGCGGACCTTTGACCCAGTACATTTCCCGGTAACAGCCATGCAATTCCAGGATATTTTGTTGTGTCTTTCGTTCTCGTTTTGTATTTGTTTTCGTTTTCGGTATTGACACAGATTGTGTTCGATAATTCAAACTAAGTTTTCCTTGCTGTTTTCTCCTCTTTTTTTTTTCTTTTCTTTTAAATTTTTAAATTTTTTTTTTTTATAATTATATATATATATTTTTTTGTCTCATCTCTTTTTTCAAAAAATGTGTCGCATTGATCATAATCCGCCATGAAATTTCAGGAATGTTTATGTGAGCACTTACCATAAGTTTTAAACTTGTTGTGCTCCTTCTTAATGATGTTATATTATCATGTTCTGTTTACGAATAAAATACTGTTTAAAGGAATTCCAGGAAGCGCTGTTGTGTTGTGGCCTTGTTAAGGTTAATTTTTTTTCCAAAAAATACTTGTTGAAGTTATTATTATTATTATTATTATTATTATTATTATTATTATTATTATTATTATCATATTATGTTGAAGTAACACGCCGTACAAGCCGTTACGCTGAATGCGTGGAGGTGTCGGGGGCGGGGGGGGGGGGGGGGGTGGAGAGAGAGTTGACTCTGATATCTATGAGGCCCTGTAAGCATTACAGACGGTTTCGGTTTCGGTTTCGAAGGAAGGGAGACAACATCTGCTAACAATTTGCGTATGAATATTTTTTAGTAAAACAATGTTAAAATAGATGAATTTTTTCACATAAAAAATACACATGTTATTGTTTGTTTGAAAGACCCTGGTATAAATAGACAACAAACTTTCAAGTTTGAAAAGAAAGTACTTTTTGTGTTGTCCGTTTGTGATAAAGTTCACCTGTGCTCTACAATGTCTCCCAAACTGACGACTATATTTTGTACTCATTTACATTGTACAGTGAAGGGTTCGACAGTGGTAGTCTAACTCATACACATGTTTTTGTTAGAATTCAAATTCTTGTGACACACTTCTTCTTGTTCATTTCCTGTGCCTGTGATTTGTTTGAGCACATTGTGAGGTATTTGACCACAGACTACAAACGGAAACAAAGAACGAAAAACAAAAATAAAAACATGCACCAGCAATCAGTCTACTGCCCTCCAAAGAACATTCGCTGGGGAAAATCAAATTACAAAACTTCGAAAGCACTCACGAGAAACGCGCAAATTCGCAATCACTCCAAGTTCTTATAAAAAACGCTGGCGCTGGACCCGAGTACTCTTCAGACTGGCTCGCTCCCCCAGCATGAAAGTTTTTGTCTTGTGCACGTGGATTTAAAAAACAAAAAAAATATTTTACACAATTAAAAAAATTATTAGAGTAAAATAAAACATTAAAACGTTCATAATAAACAATAGTAAACAAGAATTAAAAAAAAAAAAAAATAGACCGCCCATGCCGGGAATCGAACACGGATCACTTTGGCCATAGACGAATCGCTTTCCACCCGGATCACTTGGATTAAAAAAAAAACATTAAAAAAAAAAGTATTTATTTATTTTACACAATTAAAAAAATTATTAGAGTAAAATAAAACATTAAAACGTTCATAATAAACAATAGTAAACAAGAATTAAAAAAAAAAAAAATAGACCGCCCATGCCGGGAATCGAACACGGATCACGTTGGCCATAGACGGACGTGCTACGACAACTTTACTAGAGTTGTGAGCCTTGAATCACTGTGTGTATCTGTCGCTCTCTGTCTTTCAGTCTCACCGAGACCACACACTGTCACTGCATTGTAGTTTCTTTGCCGAGACCAACGGCGACTTCCTGTACATACGTCACAGAAATCCCCCATGAACAAAACTTTCTCCACCTGCAAGCTACTTACCCGACGCCTAAAGACGAGCCGCTCTGGCGGCCCGTCAATAACCACGCCTAGCAGTTTGTGTTCACTAACCTTTTCTATTGAATTTCCGTTGATGGTGAGATCTAGTGAGAGGGGGGACAACTGATGCTTCTGGCGCGTTGTAATTACCATTGATTTAGATTTCAGTGGGTTTAGGACCATGTTGTTTTCAGAGCACCATTGTGAGATGTCTCTAAGGGTATGCTGAAGAGATTGTTGAATATTTTCAAGGCGTCTATTTTGTGTCCGTAGTGTTGTGTCATCAGCGAGCATGTGGCATTCTACTGATTTGTCAGAGAAGTGAAGTGGAAGGTCATCAACGTAAATACAGAAAAGAATAGGACCTAAGATAGAGTCCTGGGGTACTCCACATATAACACGGACTCCTCTCTTGAGTACGCACCATGTACATAGACTTGTTGCGATCGGTTTTCAAGGAAAGACTGAAAGAAAGACAGAGAGTCAGATCCATTGAGATATAGTGATAATTTGTGGAGGAGAATTTTATGATCAACGAGGTCAAAGGCCTTAGAAAAATCTAAGTATACGACCCCAGAGAGCTGGGAGGAATTTATGGCTGACATACATTTGTCTGTCAAAAGCGAGAGCGCAGTAGAACATGAGTGGTTACTGCGAAAACCAGACTGCAAGGGGTGGAAAAGGGCTAAACGGTCCATGTATTTTGTGAGATTTATGTGAATATGTCTTTCAAGAAGCTTTGATAGTACTGAGAGTAAGGAAATAGGGCGGTAGTTGCTAACATCAGAAGTGTTTTTGGATTTGGGGAGAGGAATAACTTTAGCTTTCTTTAGTGCTTGCGGAAAGGTGTTGCGCTGTATGCAGAGATTGAGGATATATGTGAGAGAGTCAACTGTGTAAGGAAGGGAGAGTTTTAATAAGTGGTAACTGATTTCATCAGGTCCTGAGGATTTTTTGTTCTGAAGTTGTGAAATCAGTCGTCCTAATTCGTGCACTGCAATGGGTGGGATTTGAAAGGGTGCTTTATTCGCCGTCTTTTGTTTGCAGTAGAGGGATAGATTGTCAGAGTTGTTGGGAGAGGCATTGTCAGGGTTGCTAAGAGAGGTAGCTACAGACGAAAAGTGAGAGTTAAAGATGTCTGGCGTTAAGTGACGGGGGATCTGGGTAGAGTTAGAGGTGGAACCTCTGATGAATGAATTTAGTGCACGCCAGATCTGCGAGATATCCCGGTTATTCTCAACGAGTTTATTAAAGTAAGCTTTCTTTGAGTCACAAACCATGTTTTTTAACCTATTTCTAGCTAGCTGTTTTATAATCTTGGAATTGTTTAGCTTTTTTTAACTGGTCACGCTGATCCATGGCTTCAGTTATTTTATTGGACATCCAGGGTGGAAGTTTAGGATGTTTTACTCTCTTTTTCTTTATAGGTGCGTGCTTGTTTATTATAGGTAATAGGGTGTCATACCAACATTCTAATGCTTGATCAGGGTCCGTGTGGTTGAAAACTGGGTCAAATCGTGCTACGTTTAGATCGGACAGGAAGGAATCACGATCAAAATTTTTAAATGATCGAAAAGATATGACTGTGTGACCTTTATGATTTGATTTTGGCATTTTAGTGGTTTTAGTACAGAATATTGGAGAATGATCACTAATGCTAAGATCTGCGAGTGAAGCATTTAGTACTGAGGAGTGGTTGTTTGAGTAGATGTGATCAAGCAAAGTAGATGCAGCTTCTGTGACTCTAGTAGGTAAAGTTATAAGCTGCTTGAAACCTAGTGATGATACAATCCCATCCCATCGAGGCTGAGGTTTTAATAAGTCAATATTAAAGTCCCCGAGTAACAGGATGTCTGCGTGAGGTTTACATTCATCTCGATAAGGTTATCGTACCAGTCACCAATGGCAGAAGGGTTTCTGTAAAGAAAACATACAAGAGTAGAAGGGGCTGTTTCCTTTAGTTTAAACTCTAGCCACATGCATTCAATGTCTTTGTGTTCTAAGTCAGGTCTTCTACGCGTGTATTGAACAATAGAAGAGTGGATGTAAGCAGCGATGCCATTTTCGCCCGTACGACGGGAATCACGACGTATGACGTCATAATCAGGGATACGGATGCGGGTATCGGGGATGCTGTCGTGTAAGCGTGATTCGGTGATGCCGTATAAGTGGTACACGGGGGTTGCGCTGTGTAGAAAATTGCATATGTCTTGTACTTTGGCATCTAGATGGTAAGCATTTAAATGCCCAACATGCAGCATTAGGCCTAAAAAAAAAATAGGTGTGGTTACGGTAACCCGACCTACCCTATTTTTAGGGGCCGATCCTATAACTTTTTATTACATTTGTCAAAAAAAAAAAAAAAAATACCACCGAGTGCAAAAAACGCAATAAAAGCGAAAGCGCCCGTGTCGCGCACTTATTTCCCTGTCAAGTAGGTTTAATTTGTACACATTAGAAAAAAAAGTAAAAAAAAAAAAAAAGGTGATTGCCTACCTACCTACCCTATTTTTTGTGGCAATGTTACCGTAACCACACCTATTTTTTTTTTTTTGGCCTTATCAAACACAAGAAGAAGGAATACACGAAAACTTCAAACAAAGAAATTAAAGCAAATAAAGCAAGAACAACTCAAGAAATACGGCAGCAGCTAATTAAAATCACTAGCAATGGCTGTCGGTAAAACAATAAAACATTCAGCGTGCAAGTGTAACTAATAAAGGCACTTTTGATCGCAATGGTCACACGGTCACACGGGTCCGACCAAGTCAATTAAAACACAATGGTTTATGGTCACACGAGTCCGACCAATTCATATGATGCACAAAGGGTACTCAAAGTCAGTGGGTCCGATCAAGTCAAATAAAACACAATGGTTACCATCAGTGTTCACGAGGAGAACTGAATTACCAGTTAATATAGTCCATTGTGGAGTTCAAAATAGATACCGGTAAGCACATGAGGCAAACGAACAATATCCTTAAAATAAATTCACTCCAGAAATTAAACTTGCAATTTTCACGAAGGAAGACAATTTAGTCACTAGAAATTACGCACGGCCAAGGTACGAACAGACACACATTCATGATGCACTGCTCTTTCGTAAACACTCATACATAGATACACACAAACACACACACGCACACACATACACGCACACACACCCACAATTAACATAACGCTTGTGCCCTCAGTAAGGACATCAGCATGGGAAGGAGAGCGGGACCATTGAATGACGGATGGGGAGGAGTGGGGTAATAATCTCTTCTGGGTGGAGACTGGGCAAAGGGGTAACCAGCAGAGATCGGCCAATCAGGCTGATTGCGGTCGGACTGGAGACGGTCACGTGGATTGGAAGAGCCCCACTGTGGCGATGGCTGGAGGCGGTTGACCTGATTGGGGCGAGAGGACCAGGTAGAGTGGTTACCGGGGAGGAGATGGTCACCGGTCACGTAGGTAGGGAGGGTTGACCTGAATGGGGCGAGAAGACCAGGCAGAGTGGTTGCAGGGGAGGAGATGGTCACGTGGGTTGGGAGGGTTGATCTGGTTGGGGTGAGAGGACCAGGCCGAGCGGTCTCTGGGAGGACCGGCTGACCGGCCAGGCGAGTCTGTACTGCCCAGCGGGACACTTGTTGGGGTGGGGAGTAGAGGGTTACCACGGTTGGGACGGCTATCGTGTACTGCTTGAGCATAGGAAGGTCGGACTGGGGAGTTTTTGTTATGGAGACCGGAGGGCTGGCCAGACCTGTCATTACGGTCGGTGGTGTGAGGAGAAGGAATAGCAGCCTGGATGTTCATGGTCAACTTTGCCAGACCATGGGGAGTACTGGGGTGAAGATTGTCGTAGTACAACGCCTTTTTAGGCAGGTCCTTGGCAGTGCGGAAGGTGGAGGTGTTGTCGATGAGATCAACGCCCTCACTCTCACACATCTCCGCAAGGTGCATGTTGGATTCGACCACTGTTTTGCACAGGGAATCACTCTTGCGGAGAGGGGGGAGAATGGAGGAAAAGGCTAGGCGGGCGTTGGGAAAAACTTTTCTAAGCCACTTTTTTTAGTTCCAACCACCTGCTGCCGGTGACAACGTCGGTGAGGCAGGTGTTCACGCCTACGTGGACTACGATCTGCTGCACTTCTTTGTTGGCTGGGATGTAGCACAGCCAGTGCAGCAGATCGTCGACCGTGATGCCCGACACGCTGATCTTCTGGCCCTGGTTGTATGGGAACACTAGGTCAGGCCGAATGAAGCGGTACACTGAGTCTCCTAGCAGGACATGGGTTTTTCTGGTCTGAACCCGCGCGTCAGACAGCTCAGTACGGGGGTCACGGGTGGAGCTGGCTTCACTTGGGTTATCTGTGGGGCTTTGAGGGGAACGATTTGCGGGTGATGAGAGAGAGTGACTAGAGTGCGCATGGGGTGAGAGAGGTTGGGCTGGGGGCGGAGGGGGTGAGTTCAAGAGTGGGGGACTGGCCACTGTTTTCCCTGGTTTAGCAGCACCAGCAGTTGACTTGTGGAGTTTCTTATGCAGATCTTTCTTTCTTTATTTGGTGTTTAACGTCGTTTTCAACCACGAAGGTTATATCGCGACGATCTTATGCAGATCAGATATCTGCGACTGTAAGTCTTTGTTTTTCGACTTCAGGCTTTTGTTGTCACTTTCGACTGCCTCGACCCTACTGGTTAGGGACCGGACAGTTTCCTCGAGCTTGGTGCATTTTGTCTTGAAGTGAAGTTTTAAAGAATTGGTCACTTGGGCTTTCGCGTCCCCCAGCAGGCCAACGATAGTGTTGTTGGACTGTGCTTGGTGAGCTTGCAGACTGCCGACGCTGCGGTGTAGGGTCTTTAGGCCCTGCTTGGCCTGGGACAGCGTCAGCGGACTGGAACGTGGCGCGGCTCTGACAGCGCGGCGATGCTTGCGACGAGCGGGAGGAGGGGCGTAGGCATGACCGGACTCGAGGTCAGACCACTCCGCGTCGTCACCGCTACACTCCGAGTCACGGGCAGGAGGGTCAGTGACGTCACTAACTGGCAGGGGGGAGAGGGAGCCAGCAGATGAGGAGGCAGGGGCACTAGCGGTGGGAGCGAATGTGGAAGTAGTAGTGATGTTGGGAGGAGCGAGTGTGGAAGTAGTAGTGATGTTGGGAGGGGCGTGTGTGGAAGTAGTAGCGACGTGGGTGGCTGGGGTAAGGATGGTGGTGGTGGATATGGGGGGGAAGGATAGAGTGACAGTAGGGGGCGTGAAAGATGATGGGGTGGTTGAGGCAGGTGGGGAAAATGGGGTGGGAGAGATAGGACTGGGTTGCACCGTGCTATCTAACTCCCGATCTGTGCTGACAGGCGCAGAGCCGTAAATCTGGACAGGCAGGGGAGTCGTGTCAGGGCTGACCGGCACTTCTTGCTCAGTGGCTCTGGAACGCAGGCGCTCAGAGCGACGACTCATGGAGTCCGAAGGAGGTTTAGCTGACGTAGATTTGGGAGCCGGAAGTGCCAGCATGAACGACGAGCGACGGGTGTCGTCGGATGAGAGCTCAGTTGGTGCAGATGGGGGCGGGTCCAGTAGCGCTGTCAGTGTGGATGGTTGTCTGAGCAGCGGGTTGTCGGTGGAGTTGTCGAACAGGGCGCTGATGCAGGCGATCATGGCGTCGTATTCCTGACGCTTCCACGTCTGACACTGCTTGCCTTGTACCACGACGGTGCCCGTGGTATAGTACAGCGTGATGGTGATGCATTTCTTCACCTTTTTGCCGTTATCATCCAGTTCTCTGCGTAGTTGGATGATAGAGGTAAAGAGCTGTTGAGGTAGTTGGGTGGGTATGTTGTCGATGTTGGAGAAGGTTTCATGCGAGACGTCAATCTCTTGTACCGTCAGTCTGCCATCCAGCCGTATCTGCTGTCGATCGAGCCAGGTGACAGTGCACCCACGGTTGGTCCGATCGACAGCGTATCGCCTGTATAGGAGGCAGCGCGTGGTGGGGACCAGGTCACTGGGGACCCAGAATGAGAGCTGCTTGGGGTCGAGTTTTACGTCGAGCAGCGGGTCCCACGTAAACGTGAGGGTGTTCAAGTCCATTGTGGGTTGTTGATGTTGTAGGCTGAGGATGTAGAAGTAGCACACACATAGACGCACGCACACATGGCCTTGTGCGTTGGAGGAAAAGTTACGTCATTGTAGAGTCTGGCCAGATTGCCGACTGATGACGTAGAGGATTAAGGCACGATATCGGCTGGGACCGCAGGGCTGGCTGCCCAGCTAATTATAGAGTCAATGGTCAAATGAGAAACAAAACACTTTTTTTAAAATAAACCTTTACGCGGTTTACACTTTATATTTTAGGGTCCGTCACGAAAGAATCACCACTTATACGTCTTATAATTATTAGGGTCCAGCATATGGTAACGTAGTATCGTATGCAGTGCCAGCGGGGTCACAGAGTGGGCATTGTAGCACTGATCATCCGTGGTTGAGTAATCCCACATGTGCACAGTCGCGTTTTTATAGTCCACTGGATGTTTACACTACATGGTGTCCCTTTTCTCGATGCTGGGAGAGTGGCTAGTCTGTCAAGATAAGGATCTCCGGGGTGATGGATGGTATCAGTCGCAGCCGTAGAGGTCACTACGCTGCACAAAGGCACACAGTTCGGGCTTCACTTGCACAAGATGCACTTTCAGTTCTACAAGTAGTACTGATGAGTACTCCATGAGTATTCTCAAAAATAACTATTTACACTCTTACAAAACTCACTGTTTGTTTCGATAATACACTCTCATTGCTATTGGTCACTCTCAGTCGGTTCACTACCCGGCTAACATAAAGGCACAAAGTTCAGGCTTCACTTGCACGAGATTCACTTTCAGTTGTACAGAAGTAGTAGTGATGAGTACTCCATTGAGTATTATCATAATATTCTTATTGTAATAGAGAGAGAGAGAGAGAGAGAGAGAGAGAGAGAGAGAGAGAGAGAGAGAGAGAGAGAGAGAGAGAGAGAGAGAGAGAGAGAGAGAGAGAGAGAGAGAGAGAGAAAGAGAGAGAACGAACGAACGAACGAACTTTATTACTCAAGGATGGAGATTTTAGGCTCACGCCTAGTCTTACAATCTGTCCCTGCTAAACTAAGACATAAAAATAAAGACAATAAAAGGACAATTGTCAATCGCAATCATACAGTATTACTAATTACAACATTACGTATACGACTACATAATGCATAATAGAACATTGAAATGTACATGTATGTCAATATAATACAAAGGAAAAGAAAAGTCGACTCGCACACACACGCGCGCCGCATGCCTGCAATCACGTTCGCACTCAATACAACACACACACACACTCACACACTCACACACACACACATACATACATACATACATACATACATACATACACACACACACACACACACACACACACACATATGCGCACACACACACACACACGCACACACACACACACACACACACACACACACACACACACACACACGCACACGTACACACACACACACAACAACAACCTCATCATCATGATCTCAGAGAGAGAGAGAGAGAGAGAGAGAGAGAGAGAGAGAGAGAGAGAGAGAGAGAGAGAGAGAGAAGAGAGAGAGAGAGAGAGAGAGAGAGAGAGAGAGAGAGAGAGAGAGAGAGAGAGAGAGAGAGATGATGATGATGATGATGGAACTTTATTTTTCAAGGATATAGGTTTAAGGCGACGCCTTTTCTTACAACCGGTCCTTACTTCTAATACAAATGTCTAGTAAATGATAAACCAGTAAAGCAACATGACGAATAAACAAAGTAAACGAACGAACAAACAATCGACAAGTAAGCAAACAAGCAAATAAACATAAACAATAAAATGACAAAGTAAGCAACATACAAATCGAAAGCGAAACATGCAACATGTTAATTGAGGTTACACATGTAAAGTGATCGACGGTAAAATTCACACGATACCAACGTTTACACTAATGCTAATCATGATTATATGGTGTAAATGATGTTGATGAAGATGTTGATGTTGATGTTGATGTTGATGATGATAATGATGATGTTGTTGATGTTGATGTTGATGTTGATGTTGATGATGTTGATGACATAATACATATAATAAAGAACATATTTGTGTAATTCATAAAGCTTTGCCAATTGTTGACAGCTACTTGCACGTGTTAAGACTAGTATAGCCATCTAGGTAGACATAAAATGATTATGCAGAGCTTGTTTAAAACTCTTTAGTGAGGTTAATGATCTTATTACAGACGGAATGGAGTTCCACACCATAGCGCCAGAGAAGGCTTGACTAGTTTTGAACAAATCAATCCTGGGTATTGGTGGTAGAAAATTGATAGACTCGTACCTTTCGGTGACTGTGAAATAGGTCCTGAATATAGATGGGCACTTCGCCATGATATACTTTATACATCATTACAGTCTTATTAAACTGTAACTGTTTAACTAGTGGCAGGTAGTTTAGATTCTTTAACTTCAAATCAGTTGATAATTGTGGACCATTTAACATGGTTTTAGCTGCCCGACGATGTAGAGAGTTTAACTTTTTCATGTGAATATCAGATACGCCATCCCAAAGAGTTGATGCGTAATTAATATGGGATAAGATGTGGGCATGATAAAATAGTTTTAGTGTTGCGATATCGACATATTGCTTTAACTTTGATAGCAGAAACAAATTCTTGGATACTTTTTGACAAATATAATGTACATGAGATTGCCATTTTAATTCTTGATCGACTATCACACCCAAAACACGATGTTCCGTTACCTGCTGAACAGGTTGTGATTCCAGAGAAAGATTTAACTTAAGAGGTCGTGACTAGTGTTTTTGTCTTGTTGTAATAATCATGCTTTTTGTCTTTCCTGGGTGCACTATCATACAATTCTGGTTACACCAACTGTTGACTTCATTTAGACTAGACTGTAAGGAAATTTCAATTTCTTGAACAGTCCTACAGCTTGTGTGAAGCGTCGAATCATCTGCAAAAAATTCCGTTTGAACTTTGGAATTAGATATATGAAGGGGGAGGTCATTAATGAATACACAAAACAAGATATGCCCTAAAACTGACCCCTGGGGGACTCCACTCTTTAAACATCCTTTGGGAGATGTTTTACCGTTTATAGAAACATACTGTGTTCTGTTGACAAGATATGATTTAAAGAATGAACACGTTGCGGGATTGTTCACGTACAATGCGAGTTTATGTAAAAGTAATGTGTGATCTACAAGATCAAAAGCTTTCTTAAAATCAAGAAATACAGCCCCTGATATGTCCAAACGATTAATTGCGGATAGCCAGTTATCACATAGTGATGAAAGAGCTGTACTACAGGAATGTTTCGGACGAAACCCAGATTGAAAGTTGTGAAATAATTTGCACCTTTCCATGTAGTTCAGAAGATTCTTCTGGATGTGCTTCTCTAAAGGCTTTGATAAAATAGGAAGCAATGAAATTGGCCTGAAGTTATTAGGGTCAGACACATCTTTATTTTTAGGAAGTGGAACGACCTTTGCCGTTTTAAATGCATCAGGAAAAATATTTTGTTCAATGCAAAGATTATACACATATGTTAGGGATTCCACTATGTACGGTAGGGCTAATTTAAGCAACGACGGGGGGATTTTGTCAGGCCCCATGGATTTATTATTCTGAAGGTTTTCTATAAATTTTCCAACTTCATGTACGGCAATAGTTGGGATAGAGAATGAATCTTGTGATTTCAATTTATGAATGCAAACTTCTTTTAATTTAAACAACAGGGTGTCCCCACCCTCGACTTCTTCATTTACACTTTTAGATTGCTTCAATCGATCAGCCAAACACAGAAAGTGCTCATTGAATTTGTCAGGAGAAATGGCGATATTTAATCTGCTATTTCTTCTCTGGGTGTCACGTTTCACTATATCACTTAAGGTGATTATGAACCGGTTAGTTACTTCTAACTAACTAACCACACCACGATCCACTCTCGCAGTCATACAATTTAATAGAAACAACAAAAGTATAAGTTTCAGACGCCTGTTTATGCAATAACTCGCCACCTCCCTCGAGACTTCACCCCCAAAATGTTCTTTTACGTTCAAAACGTAAATAACACGGTCACTGACAAAATGCCAGTTAGAATATAGAAAATTATAGTAACACGCTGATCCCGTGTAAAGTTAGGAAATATGAAACTCAGCAGCGAGGAAGAAGGGTCGGTGTCAGTATACTCCTACTAGTTTGATGGTTTTTCAACACGTGTGAATACTTCACTGGGTATCAACGTGCTATGCTACTTGCTAGTGAGGCTTGATAGGAACTCCATAGGACAGACCACCTTCTTCTTGGACACATGCTGGCTGACAGACGGGGCGTCAAGATTCTCCGCTGGGCGGTTTTCACTGCATAAGGTTTCAGCGAGAGAGGAGGATGACGGTGTTTCTGTTGACGAACAGAAGTCATTCGAAAGGAAGCGGTTTCGCTTAAGGGAGAGCTACCTACATAGGCTTGTGAGGTAATAAATCATTATTTAACGCTGTTGACGAGTCTGTGTTTGTGGAATGAAATACTCTCTGTTGTTCTTTCCAGGTTAGCGCATAATTTGCTCTTTGTGACGCTAAAATACTAATCTGTATATGGTTTTTGCAGATATGGAGAGAAGGACGGAAAATGGCTGATTTGTTGTTGTAAGAGTTCGTTTGTGCAGGCCCACGTGCTCGATGAAATATTTAAGGGTGACATGTTTAAAGGTGGAGTTTAAGGGGTAGCGTGGCATGTTTAGTGCACCGATGCTTTTTGTTGCAGCCTATCTTCCGTTGCTTGCTGTTTTTCTACGGCCTACGTAACTACCTACTACGTTCTACGTTTGCGGGTATGCTGTAACCGGGTCATCGCTGTTGCTGTTTTTCTGCTACTGCTGCTGGTATAACCGGAGAGGCCGTCACCGTCTGCAGGGGTCTTCCGGCAGGCAGTGACGTCACCGACAGGACCACCCTTTATTTCCAGCAGTGGAGTGAGGCGCCTGACTTCCCCACGATTCCCTGCTTCGTTCCACGCCAACCGGCACTCCAATCGACGAAGCAGTAGTGGGGAAGAACTATTTACGGGACGTCCACTCGTAGCAGAAAGCTAAGTGCACCGTGCTATTGCGCCCTTTTCCCACCAAGTCATCCTTTTATATTTGTGATTTCTTTTGAGTGGTAACAACGTGAGGGTGTGATACCTGCTTTAACATTCGAAACCATTGTTTTGTTATCCGTGTAAATAATGATGGTCAATTAATGTCGCTGTTGATGCAGTTATTCTTGTTGACGTTTCAACTAGTTCTTGAAGGCCAAAGAGGGACAAAGTTGTGCACCAAGCTGACTGTGGTTTATGCAAATCGATATTGAAGTCGCCTAAAACTAATATAGGCTTATTTTGGCTCTTGATACTGTCCATTAGGTTGATAAAATCATCTGTCCAGTTTGACAATGCAGCAGGGTTTCTATACATGAAACCCACGAGCAGAGGGGTAGACTTATTAATTTTGATTTCAAGCCACAGGCACTCAACATTCTCAGCTTCCAAATCAGGTCTACGGTGAGTGTAATTAACTAACGATTCATGTACATAGGCGGCGAGGCCAGTTTGCTGCGGTCTCACGCTGTCACGCCTGAATATAGAGTAATGGGGTACATTCAGAAAGTCATCAGAAACATTCGAATCAAGTCTCGTCTCGCTTATGCAAAATATATGTAACGGTTGTTTGCCTTGATTCAACAGTACACATAATTTGATACACATTCAAGTGAGCAAGGCGGAGATCAGATAACGCACTTTTCTTGGGCATACTTATTGCCTACAAAAGTATGTTACCAAAACAATGTTGAACCTGCAGAGTGTTCTTTGCAAATCAAGATCAGCGTATTCAGCAATATCTACTGTTAAAAAGATAAACGTATTCAGCAATATCTACTGTCAAAAAATAAGTCCTTATTGCAAGAAGGCGCAGAAGATATGCCTTGTCACTCCAAGCTATAGAGCTTTACGCCCGTTCACTCATACTCATTTATCTCTCTCAAAGCACACACACCTGCTACGATTCAAGTTACTGACCCTTGAGCAATTACACTACTTAACAGGATACACGGGAAAAAAACTAGTCTTCCTTTAACAGGAAGCTTTTTGAATGCGAGTCTTTCGCGCCTGGCTGATTCAGCTTCCTTGTTGAAGGTCTGAAGTTCTATGCTGATGTGTGTGCATATGTAAGGCAATTGGCTCTAGCTTTGTCAGAGCAATGGAGTTGACGAGTTTTCTTCTTGGTGTTTTTCATCTCTGCGTGTTCCTCTCGTTCTGTCACTGCCAGGGAAACTATGGTAGGTAGCCCTCATTAACTTTACACTTGGTGGAGTTTAGCTGATCTAATTAAACGTCTCCAGCTGTTGTTGTCAAACTTCCCTCTCACTCTCTCTCTCTTCTGTCTCTGTTTCTCTCTTTCTCTGTCTCTCTCTCTCAATCTCTCTCTCTCTCTGTCTCTCTCTGCTTCTCTGTCTCTCTGTCTCTGTCTCTCTGTCTGTCTCTCTCTCTATGTCTGTCTCTGTTTCTCTCTCTCTGTCTCTCTCTCTCTGTCTCTCTGTTCCCCCCCCCCAACCGTGTCTCGGCGCCTGTCTGTCTGTGGTTACCTCTCATACCTCTCTTTTTTCCTTTCTCTTTTAATCATGGTTCCGGTCATGCGCGTTCTCATTTTTGAAACAGAAAATGTTGCTCTGGACAAGCCGTGCAACATGAGCTCAATGCTACATGCTCAACCTGACTGCAAGGGCGCTGTAAACGGCAACACAGACGGGAGGTACATGGCAAATGGCGACAACTGCATTCGCACGAACACTGCAGAAACCTCATCGTGGTGGGAAGTCAACCTTGGTCGTCCCTATCCTGTGTGTAACATTACCATCTGGCCGAGACTCAGTGGTAAGAAAAATGGCAAATTTACCGGCAGAACGGAAGAGTTGATGCCATATTGAACTCTGATTAAAACTGAGATAAAGCTGGATTTACAGACCGTTTGAAGTTAAAGGCAGAGTAAGCCTCCCGTAAACCATCACAGATACGGTCAGGCTTTTACACACAGTACAAACACCCTTTCATTTAAACACTCACCAATTGAGAACATCCTAGGTGCCCTCCGTTGTTACGGATGAATTTTCAGGTAAGTGTCTGTGTGTATAGAAAATATGCGTGCTCTGCTCTGTTTACTAACTAACTGTTACTCACACACAACACTCAAACAAAGCACAAAGACTAAACACTCTCAATGCCCTTTGCCCTCGTACCTGTAATGCAACATCAACACAATAATACAAATATGTTATTTCTCATGCATTCTACAAATCACTTGCATTCATATATAAGAAGAATAATATCTTGACATACGTCGGAGACTAACTGTCTCAAGTTAGATGAAGTTCTCGTTTCACACAATTCTTCTAACGTTTAGGGTTCCTGTTTAACACAGTGTCACTTTACGCACATCACTTGTCACGTAATACTTAATTGACGACGTCTACGTCTCACACAATCTTCTCGGCGATTATGGTTCTTCGGTGGCAGTTCACACATTCAGTGACTCCACAATCTTATGATTATGTTCCTTCGGTGGCAGTTCACACATACAGTGACTCCACAAACTTAAGCGGGTACATACCCTGGATCCATACCACCCACGACGCAATACCGCTCGTGGTGACTATGGGGTGCGGCTCCACCAGTTTCCAGTACTCCAGCGCTGTTACAACCCTGCGCTCTCAATCAACGATTCGTAGCGCTAAGGAGGGAATGCCCGTCTCTCTCTCTCCCGCTGTCGAGTGGTGCCATCCCTCACTCCGACCGGGGTGCTGCGTAAAAAGTTTAGGCTACCATAAACTTTTCTACGAAATAATACTGCTATTCTTTCTCAATACTGTTCAACTATCCGTCCACTAACTTATGCGGATATATTATTTACACCAGCTCATTTACAAGTAACTTCATTACCAAAAGAACATACGACCTTCCTTTTCAAAATGGCTGACACAGCTCACGCTTCTCCAACCCAATTTACAACATGACTCTCACAGTCATTTCACCAGTCAATATTACTGAGCAAAATACAATTCAATAAATACCTGTATCTTTACAGCATAGAACCACTCATGGTTCGTCCGCAACACAAGTCTTACGGTGTTCGACCTCAGTGTTCGGTGAGCAGCGTTATAGCCCAACGCGGAGACATCAGTCAAAAACACGTCTGTCCTCCTCGACTGTCAGGCACGCTCTGCCCTTCACAACCCACAAAGCTAACCTCTTTTCTCTCATTGGCCACAGCAGCCAATGGAGACATGCCTTACAAAAATAGGTCACGCCGTCAAGCCGTGATACTACAAGTATGGCAAGCCAATCTGTACACATTTGTTTAAACCATCCAATACTGAATTATGTACAAATCCATTTGTCACATCCGTAAAGAGCGAACAATTTTCAAAGAATTTATTTTTGCGTGGTTTATCTTACCCCTGAGCCATCGTGAACCCGTGTGGGGCCCGGTAGCTCAGTTGGTAGAGCACTGGACTTGTGATCGAAAGGTCGCAGGTTCGAATTCGGACAGGGACGGACACGGGTCAACTTTATGTGCAGACCCAGAGACGGAAGCCATGTCCCACCCCCGTGTCATCACAATGGCACGTAAAAGACCTTGGTCATTCTGCCATAAGTGCAGGTGGCTGAATACACCTAAACACGCAGACACCTGGGTAGCGCGACTCCGTTGCTGCTAGCTTTCCACTGGGAGGAAGCGACCCGAATTTCCCAGCGATGGGACAATAAAGTAATGAAAATGAAAAAAAAAAAAATGATCCAGTTTTCCCTTTTCACAATGCAGTCGTCAGTTAGTCATTTGAATGCGACTCGACGTGAGCTTATCTACAATAGCACGTTTTTTATGCACGAAACAACGGCTGTGGTTCACAAGAACTCTAGCGATGGCTTTTGACTGTTGAGAGGAACGGCGATTTGCACTGATAAACCGTCGTCTGCTACGACCCTTGCGTGACCCTGCTTCCGGGCTTTTCTTTTTTTAAACTTTCACAACTTCGAATTGTTCTGATCTTGTCTTGATGAAAAACGAATTCTTTTATGATTAAAGAATGTTTGTGTAACAAGCTGTCAATTTATTATTTAGATTTTAAAAGTTAGGTCTAGCGCAAAAACGAGGCGCCGTTGTTGTTAACGGAACAAGTCTACGAAAATAAATTCTTGGAAAATGTCTCACGCTCGACAGAAAGCAGCCAGGATGTTCCCGTTCGGTGAGCGTTCAAATGGAAGTATGCTTGTACTGTATTTAGACGCTCGGGGAGCTCTGTGATGGTTTACGGGAGGCTTACTGTGCCTTTAAGGTAGCCTTTCAAAATACTTCTAAGTAGGTCAAGGCTTTCTGTTAAACGTAAATAAAAGTGACAACGCGAACATGTTATGGTCTGTTCATGGACGGTTACTTCATTTCAGATCCAGATCGGATGGTGGGTGTCAGTGTCAGTATCGATTCGATATTTTACTTTACATTTACCGCCACGCCACCCATGCCAAAGTTTACCATCTTTTGCCCAAACAACCCTTGGCCTGGCACTGTCATCCGGCTGTACAAGAATGATACTCACGTCGCCATGAAAAATCGCACGATCAACCTGTGTGAAGTGGAAGTACTAAGTATGCGGATCGTATTTGTGTGTGTGTGTGCGCGTGTGTGTGTGTGTGTGTGTGTGTTTGCGTGTGTGTGTGTGTTGCTGTGTTTCTGTGTGTGTGTGTGTTTGTGAGTATGTGTGTTTGTGTGTGTCTGTGTTTGTGTGTGTGTGTGTGTGTGTGTGTGTGTGTGTGTGTGTGTGTTTAATTACCGTAAACTACCTTGTAAACGCCCAGATCGAGTAAACTGACTGGTTTTTTTTAATACGCCGCTGTTAATCTTTCCCCCTCCCAAATTTTGCTAGATTACTTTAATCAGAACAAATGAACTGACTACAATTATAATATTTCAGTGTGTGCAAGTCTTGGAATTTTTTTGAGACACACGCGCTGCTGCTCGTAACATTGGATATACGAAGCAGATCTTGAGTATCATTGTGATTTGCGATATGAGCATTTGTTCTAAAACTATGACACAACTATGACACAACGGGATTGTTGTTGTTTGTTTTCATGTTCAATTCTGGCGAGGCACTTGCACACGCGAACGCCTCTGTGTCACAGAGAAAGAGTCATAGAGGGTATACAAATTCCTGTCTTACACATCACTCATACAACATGTGGCGAAACACAAAAGTATTAGTTATCGTTAGATTTGACTGCGATATCCAGATTTATCAGTGCCAATGTCGAGAAAGCTGAAATCATATCGAAGCGTGAGCCGAGATCTGATATGATTCAGGCTTTCGAGACATTGGCACTGATAAATCTGGATATCGCAGTCAAATCTAACGATAACGATTTTATTGCATTCCATTTCGGAAGAAGAACCCATTAACCCCAGTCTAAGAAATCGGTCAAGCGCAAGGGAGGCTACTGCCATGTTGGATATGTTGGATTGTCTGTTCCTGCTTTCGCAACTTTGCTGCTATAACTTTCATTTTTCAAATACTCTTTCGTTTTCTAAGACGTAAATAAGGCATCTAAAAACCACAAAGAAAAGAAAAATATTGTGTAAACAGATCACACAAAAAAGGTTCAGTGGAGGAACACGGAACAGCCTTCGCGGTTACTTGCAGTCTTTAATTTGGCAATTCTAAACAATGGCAGGAACTGAAGTGCCCCAGACTGTATCAGTGAAGTCCTCTGGCTCATTTTCTGTGTAGAAGACAGCTTCCAGTTCTTAGTCGTTATTGACAGACTGCAGTGTTGATAATTTTGTCGAATCGCCAACTGCAGACGACACAATATTCCAAGACAACTTTCAACACACACACACACACACACACACACACACACACACATACACCACGACCCTCGTCTCGATTCCCCCCTCTATGTTAAAACATTTAGTCATAACAGGAAAAAAATATTAAAGAAAAAAAAATATGGACCACCACAAACTAACGGCGCTAGAGCGCTCAAAACAGTTTTATTCGCTGTATTCACCCTCTCTGGATAACTTGCACACGTCAAAACAGTTGCAGAAACAGAAATCTCAAAACCGTTAGGCTTTTTCTCTTTTTACATTTAGTCAAGTTATGACTAAATGTTTTAACGTAGAGGGGGGAATCGAGACGAGGGTCGTGGTGTATGTGTGTGTGTGTGTGTGTGTGTGTGTGTGTGTGCGTGCGTGCGTGTAGAGCGATTCAGACCAAACTACTGGACCGATCTTTATGCAATTTGACATCAGAGTTCCTGGGTATGATATCCCCATACGTTTTTTTCATTTTTTTGATAAATGTCTTTGATGACGTCATATCCGGCTTTTCGTGAAAGTTGAGGCGGCACTGTCACGCCCTCATTTTTTAACCAAATTGGTTGAAATTTTGGTCAAGTAATGTTCGACGAAGCCCGGACTTCGGTATTGCATTTCAGCTTGGTGGCTTAAAATTTAATTAATGACTTTGGTCATTAAAAATCTGAAAATTGTAAAAAAACATTTTTTTATAAAAACTATCCAAATTTACGTTCATCTTATTCTCCATCATTTGCTGATTCCAAAAACATATAAATATGTTATATTTGGATTAAAAACAAGCTCTGAAAATTAAATATATAAAAATTATTATCAAAATTAAATTTTCGAAATCAATTTAAAAACACTTTCATCTTATTCCTTGTCGGTTCCTGATTCCAAAAACATATAGATATGATATGTTTGGATTGAAAACACGCTCAGAAAGTTAAAACGAAGAGAGGTACAGAAAAGCGTGCTATCCTTCTCAGCGCAACTACTACCCCGCTCTTCTTGTCAATTTCACTGCCTTTGCCATGAGCGGTGGACTGACGATGCTACGAGTATACGGTCTTGCTGCGTTGCATTGCGTTCAGTTTCATTCTGTGAGTTCGACAGCTACTTGACTAAATGTAGTTTTTGGCAGCGTTCACTCTAAATTTGCCGCCTAAAACGGACTCGTTTCTGTCTACAGCCAAAGCTTTTATCAAACAAAAATGGCTATATATGACAGCTAAAACCGTATTTGTTACAGTGTTGACCCTGAGTTTCTACTGCAAACAAAAAATAATAGCAAAATCTGAAAGTATGTGCGAGTCCCCAAATATGGACCACCTTCAACAAATCGAAGAAAATAAAAGCTAAAGGCTATTTTCATTAATTCATTAAGAAGCTTGCTGGTAATAACCTATAACTAGCCCTCGAGATTTAAAAAAAAATGCAACGAAAAGTCTTCTTTTCGTGGAAGTTGATAATTTCACTTATTTTCACTCTGTTTTTGATAAGCTTCTTTAGTTTCCTGGTGTGCTTCAAATAATGCTCTCATCAACCCGAAACAGATAAACCTAGAGCATATTTTGATTAGGCTGACTTGTACACTAAGTTGTATCATGTTATTTTGAAATATAGGGGGCTTTTTACAGTGATTCGTGAAGGCCGCTTCACTGGCTGTATTTGATTTTTGCTGAATGTGTATCAAAGCTATTTTACTCTAAATAGGCCTTACGGTTAACCTAAGAAAGAAGGACTACCAAACACAAAATGAAACTTCTTTGCAAGAAAACAAGCTATTTATCAGCATGAAACAAAAAGTGGTCCATATTAGGAGCCCTTCCCCTACCGTTCAGGCTTGTTTATTATGCTGGGGGCCCAAAGAGACGGGGGCCCAATGACACGTTTTGTTATTGCTAAAAAAAGTATGGGGGCCCAATGAGACGGGGGCCCAATGAGACGGGGGCGCAAATTTGCTTTATTATCCTTTATTTTGTACTTGTTTTATTATTATTATTATTTTTTGTACGGTTGATTGTGTGGAATGTAAGGTTGTGAGATTGTTATGTACGAGTGTATGCATGAAGCGCCTTTGTAAACGCCACGAGCTTCCCTTTGGGAAGGTGTGCGCGTATAAATAATCATTATTATTATTATTATTAAATGGCAAACCCCGTTTTGGTCATGTGATCAGTAAAAATGCGATAATATCCATTTTACGTCTCCCATCAACACCAGTAATCTGTAGAAAAGTGGGACGTCTCCCATCAACACCAGTAATCTGTAGAAAAGTGGGACGTCTCCCATCAACACCAGTAATCTGTAGAAAAGTGGGACGTCTCCCATCAACACCAGTGATCTGTAGAAAAGTGGGACGTCCCCCATCAACACCAGTGATCTGTAGAAAAGTGGGACGTCTCCCATCAACACCAGTGATCTGTAGAAAAGTGGGACGTCTCCCATCAACACCAGTGATCTGTAGAAAAGTGGGACGTCTCCCATCAACACCAGTAATCTGTAGAAAAGTGGGACGTCTCCCATCAACACCAGTAATCTGTAGAAAAGTGGGACGTCTCCCATCAACACCAGTGATCTGTAGAAAAGTGGGACGTCTCCCATCAACACCAGTAATCTGTAGAAAAGTGGGACGTCTCCCATCAACACCAGTAATCTGTAGAAAAGTGGGACGTCTCCCATCAACACCAGTAATCTGTAGAAAAGTGGGACGTCTCCCATCAACACCAGTAATCTGTAGAAAAGTGGGACGTCTCCCATCAACACCAGTAATCTGTAGAAATCTTTTCAAACAAAAAAGATGATAATGAGACAAAATGCTCGTTGATTATTTTATTCCGCAGGTTGCAATGACGCCTACTGGGGCCTATGGTGTAACAAGACGTGTGGTAACTGTGGTAATGGCGAAGTGTGTGACAAGGTGACTGGGCACTGTACAAGCTGCCTGCAAGGCTGGGAACTGCCGATGTGTTCAGGTGTAGTAATGTTAATACTCCAAATGCATGGCAGTGAAAACTGAAGTACACGTATGGCTTTGGATGATGTGAACGTCTGTGACAAAGATAGTGTTAATTCAAAAAGGTGCACTTCATCACATCCCCAATTAAGAAATTAGGCTGTTTTTGAAATCGATATGCAGCAAAATATTGTATGCAATAAGCTGTCAAAATATAGTATTTATTTTGATTCATCGATGACTAATTTTAAGTGACGGTTACTGGTACTGTCAGTGTAAGAAGCAGTGTGGAAACTGCAGAACCAATGAGGCGTGTGACAAGTACATGTATTGGTATAATTGCTTCTATAGAATGCTGCCATTGCGAGCAAAGCTACCGTAATTTTGTTAGGTGTTATTGCATGGTCTTCAACATGCTGTTTACATGCTAGTCTTTATGTCTATAAATTGCCATAGGTTGCAGGGACGGTTACTGGGGCAGTCAGTGTAAGAAGTGTGGTAACTGCAGTAACAGTGAAGTGTGTGACACGGCGACGGGACACTGTACCACCTGTTCTGCAGGATGGAAGCCACCCTTGTGCGCAGGTATTGTCCTTTTTAGATACAATGTGTTTGGTACTGGAAATTACAGTTTAAATGTGTGTACATGTATGATACGTCCAATCTGTGTAACTCTCATCTATCGTTATTTGTAAAAAAAAAAATTGAAGCGGTTACAGAGTGTCTTAATTAATGGCAAAAATGGTAGAAGTATTCAATGTGCTTTTAAATAATACACGAACATAGCAAAATTAGCACGGCTTTGTTATACTCATTCAAAAAGTGTATTCACGTATCTGCTTGTATAACATCCTTCCATTGGACACATTCCATGGTAAATGTATGCATATAGTCAGGGTTCGACACTAGCGGGGGCGGGGGGCGGAACGCCCCAGAGTTTTGTGTTCCGCCCCAAACATTGCCGAAGCTTGGGGCCCACTCCGCCCCAGGATAAATTCCAACTGACAATGACAAACCGAAAATTCCAATGCCAGAGCCAATCACTAAAAATCACCAGTCAAAGTCGTCACTGAAGTTTGCGTTACGATCAATGCCGCAGTCAAGAAAAAAAAAAACCCCATTGGAATCGTCGAAGGACAATGCCGCAAGGGAAATAACTCCCAGATTGCGCTCTTTAGCGTGAGAGATAAGTATCGCCTTCAAATGCCAAACGCAAAATGTGGCGACACATCCCTGGTGAAAAAAGACATGGAAATGAAGATGAAGAACAGGGTGGAGAGAAACGAAAAAAGGAGACCGATGCAGCCAATAGCGCGAAGCGCTGTCGTAATTTCAATGTCAAATGGTTGAAAGAATTTCCCTGGCTTCAGTACGATGAAGAAAAACAGACAATGCATTGCCGCACGTGAATACTGAGAGTGGGCCCCAGATTTTTGTTTTCCGCCCCAGCAATTTCCATCTCTGGGGCCAGTGTGGCCCCAGGCCAAATAAGTTTGTGTCGACCCCTGTTATAATAGAGAGAAGAAATCTATAATATTCTGTGTACACGCTGTTCTTTTATGTCTATACATTGTCATAGTTTGCAAAGGCGGTTTCTGGGACAGTGAGTGCAACAAGAAGTGTGGTAACTGCAACAATGAGGCGTGTGACAAGGTGACGGGACAATGCTCTGATTGTTCTCCTGGATTTGTACTGCCACTTTGCCTCCCAGGCATGCTGCCTTATTTTTTGTTCACGTGTGCAAGTCCACTCAAAATAATACCCAGACCATTACCCGTCATGCATCTGTTGTTCGAAATTTTTGACTTAAGATTTGTAAATTGATTTTCGTTTTTTTTGTAATTCTTATGGTTACCGCACATTTGAAAAAAATGTTGGAGATGTGAAAATAATAGAAAAGTCAAACGATTAAGAAACACGCACATAAAACCACACACAATTATTTTATTCAGTCAAATCGGAAAACAAATCATAATATTCCATGGAAGTTGCGAAAAAAAAGATTGTTATTAAAACCAAAAGCCACATTTATACAATTTTATTTTATTCTATGAACACTGAGTAACATTTCCCTAGTTCATAGTGCTTTAAGGTTACTGCTCTTTATAACGCTCGCACCCCCTACCCCCACCCCTACCCCCATCCCGCTCCCTCTAAAGTACAAAAGAGAAAAGACTAAAGGTTTGATAAATCACTACGAAAAGGGAACTAAGGAAGATCTCGAGTTTATATGTTTAAAATAATCACTTAAAAACTATGAACCTTTCGACTGATAGAGCTTTTATACTCCTTATTCACAAACATTATCACGATATACTTCAAATACTGTGTAATCTGTACTGTCAAAATGTTGGGACTTAATTGCGCGTAAACGCCATATCACCGTGTGAGGTCACGCATATGAGACGTATTGGATATATTTCTCATGTCTTCATTTCCCCATCGTTGTAAAGTCTTACAAGTAAACTTGAACATTTCTACTAAGAGGATTTAATGGGTTTTTTATGCCAACAAATCGCAAAATGGACCCAGAAACCGTGACGCCGTTCCCGCGTGCAGATAACAAAAATGCTTGTGCTATCCGCAGAAAAATGACGTGCATGAACTGTATTCATAGCAAGAATCCATTGCATTTAATATTACGTCTACGACACCACATTGTGTTTCATATTTCGCCCTTGAGTATACTCAAGTATCTCGTGACAACTTATTTTATTCAAGTTTAAAATCGGTATACTTTTAACAAAAATTCTAATAATTATACAGGTCCTCGTTACTGTCATGAGTTCCTGGCAATGTTATGAAGCAGCCAGCTGGAACGCAGTGTCGTAACTGGAGCCAATGTTAAAACGCCTCGTCTCGCTGTCTTTATGGGAACGACGCACAGGCATTATGTCTCAGTCACGACAAGTCAAAGTCTGAAAACGCGGAGCAATTGGCACTGAATCGTAAATACCTTGGCTTTTCAAATTTGTTAGG
>NC_090248.1:70078811-70126311 GCF_037325665.1 Littorina saxatilis | reverse complement strand
GCTATCATTTTATAGATAGTCCCGGACAGATCTATATTCGATGGTCTTTTAAATGGGAAGGAAGGTATCTTTACCTATTACTGTTGTTTACCCCTTGTCTCCACATGTAATGAAAGCGTTGTTAAAGCTTGTTTACTGTGAACGCGGTTGACTTGACGCAAAGTTATGAGAGACTACACTTTTTGCGTAGTCTACATTGTGAAACGCAACTTTTTGCTTCTGCGTTTGTTTTCACATTTTGTATATAGGGAACAGGCACATGAAATGATTTCCTAGTTCTTTAACCATTTTATATTCAAACGAAAGAATCATTCCCGCACTACTGGATTTAAAATAATTGTTAATTTCTGTTCTGTCGCTTGCGTTTTGTCCTTCTTCTTTTTAGCCTTTCTTGTTCTTGTTTCTTTTTATATTTAGTCAAGTTTTGACTAAATATTTTAACATCGAGGGGGAATCGAAACGAGGCTCGTGGTGTATGTGCGTGTGTGTGCGTGTGTGTCTGTGTGTCTGTGTGTGTGTGTGTGTGTAGAGCGATTCAGACTAAACTACTGGACCGATCTTTATGAAATTTGACATGAGAGTTCCTGGGTATGAAATCCCCGAACGTTTTTTTCATTTTTTTGATAAATGTCTTTGATGACGTCATATCCGGCTTTTCGTGAAAGTTGAGGCGGCACTGTCACGCCCTCATTTTTCAACCAAATTGGTTGAAATTTTGGTCAAGTAATCTTCGACGAAGCCCGGACTTCGGTATTGCATTTCAGCTTGGTGGCTTAAAAATTAATTAATGACTTTGGTCATTAAAAATCTGAAAATTGTAAAAAAAAATAAAAATTTATAAAACGATCCAAATTTACGTTTATCTTATTCTCCATCATTTGCTGATTCCAAAAACATATAAATATGTTATATTCGGATTAAAAACAAGCTCTGAAAATTAAATATATAAAAATTATTATCAAAATTAAATTGTCGAAATCAATTTAAAAACACTTTCATCTTATTCCTTGTCGGTTCCTGATTCCAAAAACATATAGATATGATATGTTTGGATTAAAAACACGCTCAGAAAGTTAAAACAAAGAGAGGTACAGAAAAGCGTGCTATCCTTCTTAGCGCAACTACTACCCCGCTCTTCTTGTCAATTTCACTGCCTTTGCCATGAGCGGTGGACTGACGATGCTACGAGTATACGGTCTTGCTGAAAAATGGCATTGCGTTCAGTTTCATTCTGTGAGTTCGACAGCTACTTGACTAAATATTGTATTTTCGCCTTACGCGACTTGTTTTTTATTTTTACTTATTAATGTCTATTTTTTGACAAGTGTTGAATACATTTTATTTTGCATTTTGCATGGGTTGTGACAGTCTCTATTTGTTTTGCTAACAACCGGAGAGGGTTCACAATATTCTGTGATCAATGCTTTAAGCTGTTACTGCTCGACAAAAAAGAATGATACATTCAAATGCATTAAACGAATTCTATGTTATACTCCACCAATGGGTTATGTTGCTAGGTTCAATGTGTCAGTATGTACCGTATTTTGTTGCGAATTTGTGTAATTGTATTTTATGTCTCTTTTAGGCGAAGGCGGAATAATCCTAAACAGGAAATGAATGGCACCACCGTTGGACAAACAACGCATGATGCTGTCTACCAGAACGTTAACGGCACACTTGACGGCGGCAGTACCAGTCGTGCAAGGAGGACGGAGACGAACGGTCAGTTGCATTGATCCTAAATTGTTACCAATTTTACAGGGAAACTAAGTTCTAACATTTCCCGAAAGTTAAATGTGACTGTTTACAGCAGACATTCAAATTATTACACAGACTTGTTATGTTGAAAGGGTCCGAAAGAATAAGAACTTTCATCTTTTTCCCGTTCAGAAATGACGTCATTAGAGCAATTTATTGAGTAGCTTAAAAAAGAGCCACACACGTTTGTCACACAAAGAACGACTGAGATCCATGTTTTCAACAAAACAAGTGTTAATGCAATGACACTTGTAAAGGATATAAGGTGAATACGTTTCAATTCCTATTGACATGACTGCGTTCCGTACTGAGCAATGTCGCCAAATGAATAATTTCCCTCATGTGTTGCATTTAAGCACGGACCATATGGTTTCATGAAATGTTGATACAGAAGCTTATGCCAACGTCACATTCGACAACGACGCTGCTGAACCAACTGTGCGAGGTCAACCAGTCTCCCAGCCAAGAACTCAATCTGTCTCCGACCCGCCCATCCCTCAAATGGAAGAGGGAGATGTGGACGTCGTTGAGGACAACGAGGTGGTTGTGGAAGGGGACCAGAGCTATGACATAGCTGTGCGTGGGCGCGTGTACTACAATGACGAGGTGTACATGACGTCAGCGGGCTCCAGTCTCAAGCTGGATCAAGTGCAGGAGTACTTGCTGGGCAAACTCCGCAGTGATGACCTTGACACAGAGTTCAAGGTAAGAACATGACATTTCTATTTGCATTACCACTTGACAATGGTTGACGTCATTAATGGAGAGAGAGAGAGAGAGAGAGAGAGAGAGAGAGAGAGAGAGAGAGAGAGAGAGAGAGAGAGAGAGAGAGAGAGAGAGGCACGTGGATTATTATGATAAATGTCCACACTTTTGTAACAAGACAACAAGACGGCTGCCTTTTTAAATGAAGTAGTTAATCTGAATTTTCGGTCTTGTTGATTCAACAGTTTTCAAAAGAAGACAAAACAAGAATTTTTTTTTTTTTTTTTTTTTTTTTTTAATTTTTTAATTTTTTTTTTATAACTTTTACGGTATCGAGCTTGCCTTTTTTGCCAATCGCCTGAGCGTGCCACATTGGGCTAGGAGTGCGTGTGCAGCCTTAAACACGCGTCACGAGAATGAAAAGTGAGGATGTTGAGATTGAGGCCAGTATGAATGTCAAGCGTGCGAAAGAGAAGCGAATGATATGTGTCTGTCATGTTATGATGTTTTTAGCCCATGAAGTGATTTGCGAAACTCAGAGGGTGTCTCCGTATGTTTCCAGTTCGAGAGAGAGAGAGAGAATTGCCATGAGACTGAATATGTTTACTATGAAAGCTTGTTGTTATCGATTGATGTGGTATTCGTGTATTATAATCACTCGTTCATAACGTGCCCTAATATTTTTCATGAAAGATACATATTATGAATAAGGTTACAGTTGCCTCAATGAATTGTCGAGGCCTTGGGGACGTAAAGAAAAAAAGGGATGTTTTTCAATATTTGAGACAAAAAAAGTTTTCAATTTATTTTTTGCAGGACACCCATTTTGACCCTAAGCTGGAGAAATATATAATGGCAGAGTGGGGTTACACTTCATTTTTTTCTTCTAAAAACACCAATTCTAGGGGTGTGGCAATATTGTTTAATAATAATTTTGAATTTAAAGTTAAAGGTGTGTACAAGGATTTGAATGGGAATTATTTAATGGTGCATATTTTCATGATGAATGTGGATGTTTTGCTAATTAATGTGTATGGACCAAATAAGGACGACCCTGATTTTTATGCAAGTTTGAATGAAGAGATAGGCCGCTTGCATATTTTAAATGTGATAATGGCAGGGGACTGGAATTTAGTTCTTGATCCAGTCAGAGATTATCAAAATTATAAAAGCATTTATAATGATAAAGCAAGAGGAAAATTGGAAGAAATTATTGAAGAATACTGTTTGGTGGACATTTGGAGGGAATTTAATCCGGAGTCCCAACGTTTTACCTGGAGAAGATCTTCTCCACTCCAACAGAGTCGACTAGATTTTTTTCTTATTTCTGAGAGTATGTGTAATAAATATTTGAATGCCGATATATTGCCTGGATATAGAACAGATCATTCAATGATTACATTAGAATTAATATTTGGAGAGCATGTAAAGAAGCGTTCCTTTTGGAAGTTTAATTTTTCCCATTTACGAGATCGGGAATTTGTGACAGAAATAAATGATTTGATTGAAAGAGTAATTGAACAATATGCAGTGTCTCCATATAATAGAGACAATTTAAGTAAACTAAAGACGGAGGACATTCAGTTTACCATATCGGATCAGCTCTTACTTGATGTATTATTGATGGAAATTCGCAGCAAAGCAGTAGCATATGGAATTACGAAAAATAAAAGATTAAAGGAGCAAGAAAGTCAAATCGAGAAAGAAATATTATTGATTGAAAAAAAAGTTTAAAAAAATTAAGACGATATAAAATGTTTAAATGAAAAAAACGAACAATTGATCGAACTACGGCAAAAGAAAATGGAAGGAGTTCTATTGAGATCTAGAGCTCGTTGGGTTAGAGAGGGTGAAAAGATAACTAAATATTTTTGCGGTTTAGAAAAAAGAAATTTTGTAAGTAAACAAATGGTACAAATTAATACAAACAGTGGCCTCTCTCTGACAAAGACTGAAAATATAGTTAAAGAAACAAAACAATTTTATGAAACATTGTATACAGAAAGAAAAAATGAGGATTGTAATATTACAGATATAGTAGCTGATTGTCCAAAGTTAACCACAGAAGAAGCTGTCAGCTTAGAAGGCAAAATTAATATCGAAGAAGCTACAGCAGTACTAAACAAGTCGCGTAAGGCGAAAATACAATATTTAGTCAAGTAGCTGTCGAACTCACAGAATGAAACTGAACGCAACGCAACGCAGCAAGACCGTATACTCGTAGCATCGTCACTCCACCGCCCGTGGCAAAGGCAGTGCCCGTGGAATTGACAAGAAGAGCGGGGTATTCGTTGCGCTGAGAAGGATAGCACGCTTTTCTGTACCTCTCTTCGTTTTAACTTTCTGAGCGTGTTTTTAATCCAAACATATCATATCTATATGTTTTTGGAATCAGGAACCAACAAGGAATAAGATGAAAGTGTTTTTAAATTGATTTCGAAAAATAAAATTTGATAATAATTTTTATATATTTAATTTTCAGAGCTTGTTTTTAATCCGAATATAACATATTTATATGTTTTTGGAATCAGCAAATGATGGAGAATAAGATAAACGTAAATTTGGATCGTTTTATAAATTTTTATTTTTTTTTTACAATTTTCAGATTTTTAATGACCAAAGTCATTAATTAATTTTTAAGCCACCAAGCTGAAATGCAATACCGAAGTCCGGGCTTCGTCGAAGATTACTTGACCAAAATTTCAACCAATTTGGTTGAAAAATGAGGGCGTGACAGTGCCGCCTCAACTTTCACGAAAAGCCGGATATGACGTCATCAAAGACATTTATCAAAAAAATGAAAAAAACGTTCGGGGATTTCATACCCAGAAACTCTCATGTCAAATTTCATAAAGATCGGTCCAGTAGTTTAGTCTGAATCGCTCTACACACACACACACACACACAGACACACACACAGACACACACACAGACACACGCACATACACCACGACCCTCGTTTCGATTCCCCCTCGATGTTAAAATATTTAGTCAAAACTTGACTAAATATAAAAAGATGAAAAACGAAAAAAGTCCCGGTTCTGATGGATTTACTGTGGAATTCTTTAAGTTCTTTTGGAAACAGCGCATAGGTTGTCTAGTTGTAAGAGCAATAAACGATGGTTTTGAAAAAGGAGAAATGTCCTCCACTCAAAAAGAAGGTGTTATAATATGTATTCCCAAGGGGGATAAACCAAGGGAATATTTGAAAAATTGGAGACCTATTTCCTTATTAAACGTTGTATATAAAATTGCAACATCCTGTATTGCAGAAAGGATAAAAACTATCCTGCCAAAACTAATTAGCGAAGACCAGTCTGGTTTTATGGCCAATAGATATATTGGAAATAATGTGCGTTTAATCTATGATTTGATTGAATATTGTAATGAGAATAAGATAGCAGGATTGTTAATGTGCATTGATTTTGAGAAGGCGTTTGATTCGCTGGACTGGCGTTTTATGATTAAAACGCTTGAGGCATTTGGGTTTAAAAATGATATTTTGAGGTGGATAAAGACGTTTTATTCAAATATTAAGTCGACTGTATTAGTAAACGGTCAGCCTAGCCCCTGGTTTAATGTAAGAAGAGGATGTAGACAGGGCGATCCCATATCTCCTTATTTATTTATTTTGTGTGCTGAAGTATTTTCACTCATGATCAAGGAAAATAAAAATATTAAGGGAATTGTTATCGGCGAAACAGAATTTAAGCTGTCACAATTCGCCGACGATACTGAATTATTTCAAAGAGGAGATATGGAAACCTTTGAGGAAACAATGAACATATTAAACGATTTTGGAAATAAATCAGGGCTAAGAATGAATATAGACAAAACAGCAATTATTTGGTTAGGAGGTAATATAAATAGTGATGTAAGGTATATGCCACACCTTGGTTTTGAATGGAACCCCCCAAAGTTTAAAATATTGGGTATTTGGTTTACGAGTGATTTAAAGAATTGTGTACAAATTAATTTCGATATGCAGTTTCAAGCAGTAAAACGATTATTTTTGATTTGGTCTAAAAGATTGATAACCCCTATAGGTAGAATAGCAGTTTTGAAATCCTTAATATTGTCCAAGCTTGTATACTTGTGGATGTTGTTGCCAAACCCTCCAGACAAGTTTATAAATGACTTACAGACTATGATTTTTGACTTTGTGTGGAATCGAAAACGTGATCGGATAAGTAGAAATATTGTAGTTAAAAGTGTTAAGGATGGTGGCCTTGATGTTCCTCACGTTAAGACTTATATGTTAGCCCTGAAATTGACTTGGATAAAAAAGTTGAGGTTTACGGTCCACAAATGGAAAGTTATAACAACTGTTTTATATCCCGATGTGGACAACATTGATGTAAGTGGTCCTAGTCTTTATACCAGTAAACAACATGGTAATAGTTTTTGGAAGGATGTGTTTAATGTTTATGAACAATTTCGATATAAAATAGATCTAGAAACCTCCAAAGAAATATTAGCAGAACCACTTTTCTTCAATATTAATATAAAGATTGGGAAGAAGACTTGTTTTTTTCAGAATTGGTTTGATAACATTTATTTCATTGGTCAGTTGGTTAATGACAATGGAAGTTTTTATACCTATAACGAGTTCTGTGAAAAGTATCATATCAGAACAAATTTTTTGAGTTATTTAGGATGCGTGGGAGCAATTAAAAAATACATAAAAACGTTTAATATTGTTTTGGAGAATAATAGTATGATTGATAGTAATAAATCAGTGTCAGTCATTCACTCCCAAATAAAAGGTGCAAAATTGTATTATGAAAAATTACTACAGGATGGAAAGCGTCCAAATTGTTGTACAAAATGGGAAGATAAACTAGAAGGTGATATTGATTGGAAATTATGCTTTAAATATGTAACGAAAATTTCTGAAGTAAAACTTAAATGGTTTCAAATTCGAGTATTACATAGGATTTTAGCAACAAATGTGATATTAAAACAATTGGGAGTAGTAGAAGACGTGATGTGCCATTTATGCCGAGACGAGAGGGATAGTATTCAACATTGTTTGTGGGCATGTCAATATGTACAGTCATTTTGGAATGATTTGTTAAACTATGTTAAAAATGAATGTCACAATGTTGAGAACATATTTTTTAGTGAAAGGTTTATTTTGTTTGGTTATGATACATATTTCAAAAGTATTACAGTTTTTGATTTTATAATATTAAATGCCAAATTTTGTATTTACAAGTGTAAGTATGCAAAAGCTGTTCCTACAATGGCTGCATTTAAAAGAGATCTGAGAAAAAGGTATTTGGTAGAAAAATACTTAAGTAAACTTAATTTTACATATAATAAATTTCTCCTGGAGTGGTACCCATTTAAACCTCTGATATTGTCAAATGATTGATTGTCTTTCTGATTGAGCTTGTAAGGATGAAATTTGGTTTTTGGAGGTAATAGTAGGTTAAAGATGTTTCTCAGTTTAGACTCGAACACAAACATTGTCTGTTTATTTTGCAGCAGCTAAACGGGGAACAGGACTTGGTGTTTTACAAAATTATCAAATGGAAACATAAAAAAAGAGACGTTTACATAATTTATAAATGTATTGAATATGGGCTGTGTGATTGTATGCTTTATCGTGTTTTTCCGTTTTGTTTTTGTTGTTGCCTCTTTTTTGTCTTTGTCTTTGTTGGAGATGCATAGTTTTGTATGGTTGATGTTATTTGATGTTGCTGTGTGATGTTGATGTGTACCAAAAAGAAATAAAAACGTGTTAAAAAAAAAAAAATAAATAAATAAATAAAAAGAAATTCCTCCGAGGTAGGAAAAACACCCCCGTTGGTCAAAGGGAAATAACCATTCTCACTGCCACCAACTGAGAAGTTATTTCCCTTTGACCATTAATATGTGCCTCTATAAGTCCTTGTAGAATCTTAATCCACCAATAACTCCCTAACCGTGTGTTTGACTGGTCCCAATTTTTGTAAGGACCGTCTCAGGAATGTATAGAACCTGTTCACCAAGTTTGGTGACGATCGGTCCGTTCATTCTTGAGATCAATATGCGAACACAAACACACACCCAAACAAACAAACAAACACATCGAGCGAATCCTATACACACCCCTATACCGGGGGTGTAATAAGCGAATCAAGGACGATGAAACAAAAACACAACTTGTTGGTTCTTGTGATCTCAATCCTGTAACACAGCTGCCGTTACTACTATGTATACAAGATCACACTTATGTTGTTGTTGCTATCTTGTGCTGTGTTCTTTGTTTAGTATAAGCACGTGTGATGAGTTAGAGACATTTTTAACGCAGAAACTGCCACTTGGATTACTAAAGGACCATGAAGCCGGTCTAAGGAAGGAGAATCGCGACAAGAACAGATATAACGCCATCCTGCCATGTACGTATCGCCTGTTTATGTTACATAGTTTTGATTTGATTTTTTTTAAAGTTTACTGCATTATCTCAAAATGTAAGTTCTCACTTTTGAGATGATAAAGTATAATTGTATTGTATTGTGTCTGCCAGTGTTTGTTCTTATTTACTTGTTTGTGAGGCATCGGCCGATCAGTCATGCAGTTGGTCCTTTCAATTTGTATATCGATCTGTCTGAATACTTGTATGGTTTTTTTTATCTTTCTGTTAACTTCCTCTTTCCTCTCTTTTGCTTTGTCCCGCTTAACCTAACTCTGAAAGATCCAAAACACTTGGTCGGAAGCCCGTAGAGAGCTTTGCATGTAACAGAAGTCATTCAACTTGGATGCCAGTCGAGAGAAAGCCAGAGAAAGTCATTCTTCTATCGAAAAAAAAGTCTGATACCATTTTCCGGAATATACTTAAAAACAAAATAAAGAGGTTAGATAGTTGAACGTTTGAAGGAAAATGCGACCCATTCAGGGGAGCATCGACTATCGATTTTTAAATTAGAGAAAATGACCCAACAGAAATTAATGAAAACGAAATGATTGGCACTTGGCTCTTTATTGATTGTTTGGAATGCTGTTCGAAATTTTATATTTTTACCATTTTGCAAAATGACAAATCTTTGTTGTTGTATACATACTATCTGTTGTTCAGTTAGTGTAGCTGTGTTATGATATTCTTCCAGACGATGAAACTCGTGTGGTTCTTCGTGGCCCTTATGACAAGGACTCCACTGACTACATCAATACTATCTGTTGTTCAGTTAGTGTAGCTGTGTTATGATATTCTTCCAGACGATGAAACTCGTGTGGTTCTTCGTGGCCCTTATGACAAGGACTCCACTGACTACATCAATACTATCTGTTGTTCAGTTAGTGTAGCTGTGTTATGATATTCTTCCAGACGATGAAACTCGTGTGGTTCTTCGTGGCCCTTATGACAAGGACTCCACTGACTACATCAATGCTATCTGGTGTTCAGTTAGTGTAGCTGTGTTTTGATTGTCTTCCAGACGATGAAACTCGTGTGGTTCTTCGTGGCCCTTATGACAAGGACTCCACTGACTACATCAATGCCAGCTTCATGAGGGTCAGTGCAAATTAAAATGCTTTTGCATTATTGAAAATAATGATAACTCATTCATTTGTATGCAGTCCCGAAATAAAATATAAAAGACGAGAAAAATCAACTTGGTATAAATAAGCGCATGTGATGTGCAAAGGGAGATAATTATCCGCAAAACGTCTCCAGGGCTGAGTCTCATGCAGGTGGAAGGTACGACAACACCATCTTGATCGTCAAAGCGTGTGGCATATCACTGTATTCTTTCAGAACTCAGGCTTGAGTGATTTTCTCTGACCACAGGTGGAAGGTACGACAACACCATCTTCATTGTCAAAGCGTGTGGCATATCACTGTATTCTTTCAGAACTCCCACCCATGAGTGATTGTCTCTGACCACAGGCGCTTGGACCTATCTTCTATCTCTGACAGAGCACATAATACCCTGGTAGCATTTGTCATCTTTAAGCGGTATCATCCTAACCACCTTGCTAGTACGTCTTTTAATGTGTTCATTAAATCGACTTTAATTTAAAAAAAAATAGAATTTCAATTATTATTTTGTTTTCATGTCGTTCAAATGTAAATATAATTTTAAGAACAGACTGTACTGCGAACAATTTCAAGTGGTGCAGTTTCTAATGCATGTGAACAATCGTTTTCAACAGGGACATCAATCTAGAAAAGCGTACATCGCTACTCAAGGTAAGAGCAAAATGCAATACAATATAATGCAATGCATGTAATAGAAATGAATAGAATAGGATCGAAATGTATTATTGAGTTGTTGTTCAAACTGCACCTACCGAAACCCTCCCACCCCCTTTCTCTCTGCCTCCCCCCCCCCCTCCTTTACTTCGAGGGCAGTCCTTCAATGGTGACAGCAATAGGTGAGAAGAGGACAGCCGTGGGCCACTGGACTTGCACGCACTACTGACTACAGACTACCACCCCTGACTCTTGATGCGTGACTAATGGCGTGCGTGTTGCGCGTGTGCTAGGTAATTACGAGCTTTGACACTCACTGGTGAGAAGGTCAAATTCGTTATTGACCCGTTGTTGGTAGATCGGTCGTCTGAAAAAGGAGGGCGTCGTTCTTGGGAGGTTAGATACAGTGTGAAAGGCATCCGTGCCGAGAAATTCGGACAGCAAAAGGAGGGGGTCGTTCTTGGGAGAGGTCGTTACGGGAGGTTCCACTTTAATAGAAATGAATAGGTTAGAATCGAATAGAACCGAATAGAATCGAATCGAATCAAATATATAAAAGGCAATTGTTTTGGATGTTATCTCAGAAGAATAATCGTCGACCCTGTACCGATAAATCAGCAATAATTTTTGTAATTGTGCTAACATATCGATCCATTGAATGTGTGAGTAATCAGATATTTATCAATGCTCACCAGGCCCGAGAAGGAACACTATGGGGGATTTATTAGATATTTATCAATGCTCACCAAGCCCGAGAAGGAACACTATGGGGGATTTATTAGATATTTATCAATGCTCACCAGGCCCGAGAAGGAACACTACGGGGGATTTATTAGATATTTATCAATGCTCACAAGGCCCGAGAAGAAACACTATGGGGGATTTATTAGATATTTATCAATGCTCACCAGGCCCGAGAAGAAACACTATGGGGGATTTATTAGATATTTATCAATGCTCACCAGGCCCGAGAAGAAACACTATGGGGGATTTATTAGATATTTATCAATGCTCACCAGGCCCGAGAAGAAACACTACGGGGGATTTATTAGATATTTATCAATGCTCACCAGGCCCAAGAAGAAACACTATGGGGGATTTATTAGATATTTATCAATGCTCACCAGGCCCGAGAAGGAACACTATGGGGGATTGATCAGATATTTATCACTGCTCACCAGGCCCGAGAAGGAACACTATGGGGGATGTATCAGATATTTATCAATGCTCACCAGGCCCGAGAAGGAACACTATGGGGGATGTGTCAGATATTTATCAATGCTCACCAGGCCCGAGAAGGAACACTATGGGGGATGTATCAGATATTTATCAATGCTCACCAGGCCCGAGAAGGAACACTATGGGGGATGTATTAGATATTTATCAATGCTCACCAGGCCCGAGAAGGAACACTATGGGGGATGTATCAGGTATTTATCAATGCTCACCAGGCTCGAGAAGGAACACTATGGGTGATTTATTGGATATTTATCAATGCTCACCAGGCCCGAGAAGGAACACTATGGGGGATTGATCAGATATTTATCAATGCTCACCAGGCCCGAGAAGGAACACTATGGGTGATTTATTAGATATTTATCAATGCTCACCAGGCCCGAGAAGGAACACTATGGGGGATGTATCAGATATTTATCAATGCTCACCAGGCCCGAGAAGGAACACTATGGGGGATGTATTAGATATTTATCAATGCTCACCAGGCCCGAGAAGGAACACTATGGGTGATTTATTAGATATTTATCAATGCTCACCAGGCTCGAGAAGGAACACTATGGGGGATGTATCAGATATTTATCAATGCTCACCAGGCTCGAGAAGGAACACTATGGGGGATGTATCAGATATTTATCACTGCTCACCGGCTCGAGACGGAACACTATGGGGGATTTATCAGATATTTATCAATGCTCACCAGGCCCGAGAAGGAACACTACGGGTGATTTCTGGAAGACGGTCTGGCAGAACAATGTCAGTAACATCGTCATGCTCACCAACCTAAAAGAGGACGGCAAGGTATGTAAAATGCATTTGTTTGAACAAAACAACTAACACTCCAACAAACTATGCAAAAAACGCCCACAACAACAACAACAACAACAACAACAACAACAACAATAACAACAACAAAGAACAACATGCAAACAGAAGAACAAACGAGCGAACAAATATATTTTGAGAATATTGATGTGTTAAAAAATAAACGAGAAAAACTTCTGTCCTCTTGATAATTGCGTTCAATGAGTGGTCAAGGCTTTGCAGAGCCGACTTTTGAACCATGGCTGTGTGAACATAACAAAGTATGCGTAAAGACAGAAGGTCAGTTTGGATATGGACTTACTGAAGTAATAACTGAAATTTTTGTATCTTTAGGAGTAGCTTTCCAGTTTTGTTCGCAAAGTAGAACAGTTGTGTGAACAGAAAAAAAACAAGAAATTCCTCCGAGGTAGGAAAAACACCCCCGTCCTTACCATTCTCACTGCCACCAACTGAGAAGGTTATTTCCCTTTGACCATTAATATGTCCCTCTATAAGTCCTTGTAGAATCTTAATCCACCAATAACTCCCTAACCCTGTGTTTGACTGGTCCCAATTTTTGTAAGGACCGTCTCAGGAATGCATAGAACCTGTTCACCAAGTTTGGTGACGATCGGTCAGTTCATTCTTGAGATCTATATGCGAACACAAACAAACACATCGACCGAATCCTATACACACCCCTATACCGGGGGTGTAAATAAGGGTAAGGACAGAATGACTCTGCGGATATGAACTTACTAATCTATACATATAAATAAAAGAGAGTGTCTGTCTGTGTGTGTGTCTGTGGTCGCCATACCTCTGAGATGGCAAGAGGCAGGAACAAGATAGTGTGCACGTACACTCCCTAGGTGCCGCAGATGTGCACCTGGGTTTTAGTTTCTTGATTCAGTGTTTCCTTTCTCAGATTATGGACCTCCCATTTATTGAATATACAGCCTATATGGTGCAAGACCAGTTCAGTGCCTACTGTTCACCTGTAGCAAGCACATCATGCCAGTGATATTAGAGACTCGCTATTGCTCCTATGAGCGGAAGAAATGAAGGATGAAAAATTAACTGGACAGTTCCGGAAATTTCTAGAAGGTAAGGGAGATAACTCTTTTTTTGTATCCAAACAAAGGAGGTAAAGCTAATGATAATGGGATAGCGAGCGTCTTAAATTGCTACAGGGCTCCGCGGCTTACTTCCGGGCGAAGCCGGGTCTGTCTGTGATCGCCAAAGCTCCGAGAAGGGAGGGGGCAGGAAGACGATGTCGTGCATGCACACTCCCTAGGAGCCGCAGATGTGCACCTGGGTTTTAGTTTCTTGATTTATTGTTTCCTTTCTCAGATTATGGACCTCCCATTTATTGAATACAGCCTATATAATGCAAGGCCAGTTCAGTGCCTGGTGTTCACATGTAGTAAGCACACTATGCCAGGCATATTAGAGACTCTGTATGGCTCCTATAAGGAGAAGAAATGAAGAAAGAAAATTAACTGGACAGTTCGAGAAATTTCTAGAAGCTAAGGGAGGTAACTCGTGCTTTGTTATCCATGGACAGGAGGTAACTCTTATCACACCAACACATCGCATCTACGGGTGTAGCATGATCAGTTGAACCTGCAGGTCAATTATCTGGAATTTTCTCAAGAAAGGGAGGTAACTCATTCTATAAAAACTATGTAAGTAGGAATTGAATATATACTGTGACACTCTCAGTGGGCAGCACATGCCTTTCAATGCTTTTGAGGCCACCGGGCGAAGCCGGGCTTCTTTTTTTCCGTTTTCACTCGTACTAAGTCATATCAAGCAAAACTTTGCCTTCTATCTATCTATTTATATCTATCTATCTATCTATCTATCTTCTATCTATCTATCTATCTACACATATAATAAAAGAGAGTGTCTGTCTGTGTGTCTGTCTGTGGTCGCCATACCTCAGAGATGGCAAAAGATAAGCACAAGATATTTTGCATGCACACTGCCCTGGACCCACAAATGTGCACCTGGGTTTTAGTTTCTCCAGACATTGTTTCCTTCCTCGGATAATGACCCTCCCCATCTATCAATACAGTCTACATAGTGCAAGGGAGGTAAGTCATGCTTTGTCACCCACGGAAGGGAGGTAACTCTCATCAAACCAGTATACCGTGTCATTCTCAAGGGTTACCCCCCGCCCGCTATCATCCCGCCGCCCCCCCCCCCCACACACACACACACACACTAACCCTGCCCCCTGCTCCCCCTCCCTGCCTTCCAGATCATCGCGAATAATGTTTACGAAACGATCGCCTCAGTGAAAGATCACGAGAATTTACAGATTTCTCTCCCCTGTTCAAAAAGGTATGACGCGCTCACTCATGAGGTATGCGTGCTTTGATCAGACGGTAACTACAGTGTGTGTGAGAAGGGGAAACAAATCACGAAGAACACGTTGAACCAGCTCACACTGTCATTTTTCTTATCCACATTGGAATAAGATTCGAGAGGTTTCTGAGAGAGGGGAGAGCAGAAACACCCGGGCGAAGCCGGGCCTGACTGTGTCTGTCTGTCTGTGATCGCACCACCGCCGCTGCCGACGCCGCTGCGCTGCCAGCCCTCCAATCCTCCTCCGCCTCCCCAGAGAGAAACTTTTAGTTGTGGCTTGGCTCTTCTAAAAAAAAAGTCCCCCCCCCCTTTCAATCCCCAGATCCGACCCCCCCACCACCACCACCCCCATTCCCACCACCACCGCCGACTCCACAACTACCACTCCCACTAGCCCTACATCATCAACACCAACCCAACCACCATCCCCAGCACCCCCATCACCACCACACCAACCCCTTCCTTACCCCCTAAAAGAAAAAAGAATTATAGCAATCTCGATGTCATCACTGCATGTCTACTAAAACCGCTACATTTCGTCTACAACACATCAAAGCACACGCCGCGAGAGCAGAAACACCCGGGCGAAGCCGGGCCTGACTGTGTCTGTCTGTCTGTGAGGACAGGGACGCGGTAGTGTGCATCAACAATGCCTAGGAGCCGCAGATATGCACCTGGGTTTTAGTTTCTTGATTTATTGTTTACTTTCTCATATTATGGACCTTTGCTTTATTGAATACAGCCTATATAGTGCAAGGCCAGTTCAGTGCCTACTGTTCACCTGTAGTAAGCACATAATGCCAGTAATATTAGAGACTCGCTATTGCTCCTACGAGGGGAAGAATAGAACAAGAAAAAATTAACCAAACCGTTCATGACATTTTCAAGAAACAAAGGGACGTAACTCTGACTGTGTTATCCAAATAAAGGAGGTAATTAACTCTGATAATTAATGGAAAGCACACATGTCATAACATGCTTTAGGGTTCTGCTAACACCCGGGCGAAGCCGGGTTTGACTGCTAGTATTTAGTAATAACTGTCTTGTATTTTTAGGAGTACCTTTCTAGTTTTGTTCATAAAATAGTGTTACATGCAAATAATTGTGGATATAGAAAATATGGTTATGAGAAAGTGTCCGACTCTCTTCAACTCTCTGACTCTTCTGTCCCTCTGTCTTCTGCTGTCAAAAACCTCGGAGTCACTCTAGACAACACCCTTTCCATGAAACAACACATCTCGTCTGTCTCTCGCACCTGCTACTTCCAACTCCGCCGCATCGCCACTATCCGCAAGTACCTCACCACAGATGCTACCGCCAAACTGGTCACTTCCACCATTCTCTCACGTCTTGACTATTGTAACTCTCTCTTGGCGGGTCTTCCCTCTTCTTCTATCTCTCGTCTCCAACGCATTAAAAATAGCTCTGCCCGTCTTGTCTTACGAAAGAAAAAGGGAGATCATATCACCCCCCTCCTAAATCAGCTCCACTGGTTGCCCGTTCCTGCCCGTATCACATACAAAATCAACACTCTCACCTACAAATGCCTCCATGGTCTCGCCCCTGCCTATCTCTCCGACTCTCTCGCTCTCTATGTCCCTTCACGAGCACTCAGATCATCTGCCGACTCCCTCAAGCTCAACATCCCCCACACCAAACTCAAAACAGCAGGTCAACGCTCATTTTCTTCCCAAGCACCTAGCCAATGGAACACACTACCTCTCCCCCTCCGTCAACAACAGTCCCTCGAATCATTCAAATCTGCACTCAAGACATTCCTTTTTTCCACATAATCCATGCATTCTACACTGCCCACCCCATCCCACCCTGAATAACTGTACATATTTTAATGGTTGATGGTGTGTGCGTGTTGGTGACTTTAAGTCTCCGTGTGTGTGAATGAGTGTATGTGCGCCTTGAGTCGCCTGTTGGTGAGATATGTGCGCGTTATAAATATTCGTATTATTATTATTATTATTATTATTATTAATTATAGGGCTCAGACGTATTGTGAGGCATAATTATTTGTTTTTTGTGGTGTAGTGAATGTAAGTTGTTTCTAACCCTTGTTTTTCTATGATGGTGGTGCTGTTGTTGTGTTGTTATACATGTATTACATTTTGTTTTAAACATGTTCAACAAAATAATTGTGGAACTTTGATTGTGTATGACCAGAAAAAGTGCGAGCAATACTGGCCGAGCCAAGGGAAGCAATACAGATATGGCTTGGTTGACGTTTTGGGACTGGAAGAGCGCGTCAGGGCCGATTACGTCAGGAGGACTTTTCAAATTCGGCTTGGAGTAAGTACAACAATAATCTGTTCGTTTCATATCATTATTTGTGTTTACTGTAAATTCACCCACTGTGTTAATATATTCCAATTTATTGCCACTATTATGAGCGTGTTAATTTAAGATTTACAACTCCATGAGGACTGTTTAAGATTTACCATTCCATGAGGACTTTTTAAGATTTACCATTCCATGACGACTGTTTAAGATTTACCATTCCATGAGGACTGTTTAAGATTTACCATTCCATGACGACTGTTTAAGATTTACCATTCCATGAGGACTGTTTAAGATTTACCATTCCATGACGACTGTTTAAGATTTACCATTCCATGAGGACTGTTTAAGATTTACCATTCCATGACGACTGTTTAAGATTTACCATTCCATGAGGACTGTTTAAGATTTACCATTCCATGAGGACTGTTTAAGATTTACCATTCCATGAGGACTGTTTAAGATTTACCATTCCATGAGGACTGTTTAAGATTTACCATTCCATGAGGACTGTTTAAGATTTACCATTCCATGAGGACTTTTTAAGATTTACCATTCCATGAGGACTGTTTAAGATTTACCATTCCATGAGGACTTTTTAAGATTTACCATTCCATGAGGACTGTTTAAGATTTACCATTCCATGAGGACTGTTTAAGATTTACCATTCCATGAGGACTGTTTAAGATTTACCATTCCATGACGACTGTTTAAGATTTACCATTCCATGACGACTGTTTAAGATTTACCATTCCATGAGGACTTTTTAAGATTTACCATTCCATGAGGACTTTTTAAGATTTACCATTCCATGACGACTGTTTAAGATTTACCATTCCATGACGACTGTTTAAGATTTACCATTCCATGAGGACTGTTTAAGATTTACCATTCCATGAGGACTGTTAAGATTAACCATTCCATGACGACTGTTTAAGATTTACCATTCCATGAGGACTGTTTAAGATTTACCATTCCATGAGGACTTTTTAAGATTTACCATTCCATGACGACTGTTTAAGATTTACCATTCCATGAGGACTGTTTAAGATTTACCATTCCATGAGGACTGTTTAAGATTTACCATTCCATGAGGACTGTTTAAGATTTACCATTCCATGAGGACTGTTTAAGATTTACCATTCCATGAGGACTTTTTAAGATTTACCATTCCATGAGGACTGTTTAAGATTTACCATTCCATGAGGACTGTTTAAGATTTACCATTCCATGAGGACTGTTTAAGATTTACCATTCCATGAGGACTGTTTGAGATTTACCATTCCATGAGGACTGTTTAAGATTTACCATTCCATGAGGACTTTTTAAGATTTACCATTCCATGAGGACTTTTTAAGATTTACCATTCCATGACGACTGTTTAAGATTTACCATTCCATGACGACTGTTTAAGATTTACCATTCCATGAGGACTGTTTAAGATTTACCATTCCATGACGACTGTTTAAGATTTACCATTCCATGAGGACTTTTTAAGATTTACCATTCCATGACGACTTTTTAAGATTTACCATTCCATGACGACTGTTTAAGATTTACCATTCCATGAGGACTGTTTAAGATTTACCATTCCATGAGGACTGTTAAGATTTACCATTCCATGAGGACTGTTAAGATTTACCATTCCATGAGGACTGTTTAAGATTTACCATTCCATGACGACTGTTTAAGCTTGGTTTGGAGTAAGTAAAGCATAAGTCAGTTTTATATTGGTATTCTTTCACTGGTAAGTCATCTGCATTTGTCTCTGTTTATTGTGAAAACCCCCACCTACTTGCAGTTAAAAACCCAACATTAATTTGAGAGTACTTGCTTTACACCTGTCATATTCTTTGACTCTGGAGTCTGTGTGATTAAGTAATGACCACTTTTTGCGATCAGAAAGAGAAAGTGCGTAACGTGACCCAGTACCACTATACCACGTGGCCAGACCACGGTATCCCGAAAACCACGGCGCTGGTAGATTTTTGGAGAACCGTGCACACGGCCCACCGGGCGCAGACACGTGCTTCGTCTCTCTTGGTGCACTGCAGGTCGGTTAGATTGAGCCTTTTCATCATCATCATCTTCATCATCATCACCATCATCATCATCATCATTACCTTCATCATCATCATCATCATTACCTTCATCATCATCATCATCATCCTCATCATCATCATCATCATCATCATCATCATCATTACCTTCATCATCATCATCATCATCATTACCTTCATCATCATCATCATCATCATCATCATCATCATCATCATCATTACCTTCATCATCATCATCATCATCATCATCATCATTACCTTCATCATCATCATCATCATCATCATCATCATCATCATCATTATCGATCGATCATCATCATCTTTATCATCATCATCCAAGCTGTTTGTTAAATATCAGTTGATTATCGCTCTCATTCGAGCCGTTCGTTCAATACTTGTTTCTTATCACCTATCACTCTCACTCGAGCTGGTTGTGAAATACCAATTGATTATCACTTTCACTCGAGCTGGTTGTGAAATACCAATTGATTATCACTCTCACTCGAGCTGGTTGTGAAATACCACTGGTTTATTCTTTTAGTGCAAGCTCTTTTCGAAAATTGAATACGAGTTCCTTCTGTTGTATGATTTCAGTGCTGGGATCGGCAGGACGGGCACGTTCATTGCCCTAGACATCGTGAAGAACCAACTGCGGGACCAGCAACACATCGACGTGTTTCAGGTGTTGAAAGACATGCGTAACGACCGGTGCTACATGATTCAGACCAAGGTGAGGTGTTGCGAGGACCGTGCAACTTGGTGCTGATGTTGCAGAATAGGCAGTGTTTTATTGATTACATGTTTTACTGATTACATGTTTTACTGATTATATGTTTTACTGATTACATGTTTTACTGATTACATGTTTTACTGAGTACATGTTTTACTGATTACATGACATTTTCAAAGATACTGCTGATTTGGCGACTGCATGAACTTGGAAAGACATGTGGAAAGACTGACGGTGCTGTTTTAGGAACAGTAGTGATCAATAAGTAAATACTCTTTGTATGTTGTTTTACTTGTCATAACCACTCGCTAGATGTGTGTCAGTCTTGCTGATTCAGTGCGAAACATTGCAAAGACCATCTGCTAGATTACAGTTACTGAAGTATTTCAAGCTTTAGGGTTAGGGTTAGGGTTAACCTTTTTGTGTTTTTTCTATGAACTGAATGTTACCAGGAATATATTTCATCCATAGTAAGAATTATGTATAGTAAATTGTACAGTGTGTCGTCTTGTCACAGAAGCACACATTTACAACCACTACATCAATAACACTTTATTGTTTATAAAAATGAACAAATTAAAATTGAAAAAATTCTTTGAAACGTCTAACCTGCCTGTCAGCTATTTTAAAACCCATAGTCAGCCACACCTGATTAAGTATGCATGCACTGTATCTGCTGTGGTGAAACCGGAACAACGTTTTCTTGCGGAAATATTTCTCTAACCTTACATCTCCATAGCAAGGCTGATTTGGGACTATTCAATTAGAGACATGTACCCTAATATTTACCCCACTTGACTTACAACATAGCAAGTTCATGACACCGTTCGTGTTCGTGAGAATTGTCTAGCGTATGATGTATGTATATATATATATAGTGATTGCCCCCTACAGTCATAATACTGTAAGACTGTGTGACTTAATATCCCCAGTCCCAGTACAGCATTCTGTACGAGGCGGTGCTTGAGTCGTACACCACCAAGGACTGCAGACTGCAGCTGGAAGCCTTTGACTTTGCCTTCAATCACCCGGTGGACCCACACAACAAGCATGAACGCACTGAAGCTGAGTTTAGGGTACATGCTTTCAAGTGTTGTTCTTTTTTTGTTTGTTTTGTGTTTGACTTTTGGGATTGAGCATCCTTCTTCATTGGTTCATTTGAACTGAATATTAACAAGACATATTTACAATTCAACTGTTTAACTTGATAACTGAAATTCAAAAAGCTACAAACACTAATATACATCAATTTGTCTTTCTAAATGATGAATGTTACATAGGGATGTGTATACTGATGGTCAATTATGACGTTGGATTCACACAATACTCTCTGGCTACTTTTCTGAAGAAAAAGAAAACACTCAGAAATATTGCTGCACTGCTCTTGTTCCTGTATAATCACGTTATGTGTTCCAAACAGCATATGAACATGACATTTGTTATGTGTTCCAAACAGCATATGAACATGACATTTGCTATGTGTTCCAAACAGCATATGAACATGACATTTGTTATGTGTTCCAAACACCATTTGAACATGACATTTGTTATGTGTTCCAAACAGCATATGAACATGACATTTTTAACGTATTGAGCAAACACGGATAGTATGTGCAAGCCAGTTAATAAGTCACAGTTTTGGAAGCACAATGAATTGTGCCAAACGACCACAATATTATATAACACAGATCCGATGCCATTTCAGGTTAGATCCATTTTCTGAGCCTGTCTGGAATCATTTAATAATGATAGTAAACATATTAGAAATACATTTTTTCAACCGATTCATTGGAAGCAAAACAATATTAGAAGTGACCCCGATAGTCACATGCCTATAGTAAATAGAAAATAGCTGGTTACTAAGAAATTGCTTTTCAGTACTTTTGAGATATCAAAGAGCATTATTCAACAACAACAGTTTGTTTGCATTGAAGAACTTGCACTGATATTTTCAATTCAAAATGTTAGCTTTTCTTGGGTATTCTCAATGGAATTAGCAAGAAGGATCCTGGCCTGACCTCTATTACATATTACTGTATAAAGCCTTTGAAAGTCAGTTTTATTTAGTCAAACGATTCACATAATGCACTAAAGTGGTAGTAAGTAAATATTATGAAGGCCCATGCACTACTATTTTACTTTTTGTTTACTCTTATGGCATGTGTTGATTATTTTGCAGGAACTGAAACAAATGAAGGTACTGATGCAAAAGCCCAGCCATGTAGAAGCCGAGAAAATTGAAAACATCAACAAGAACAGAGACACCAGCACTTTGCCAGGTATTTACTGACACTTTTGAAACCTCAAAAATACCTTATTTGCTGTGTAAACCATCATGTAAACCATCATGTAAACTATCATGTAAACTATCATGTAAACCATCATGTAAACCATCATGTAAACTATCATGTAAACCATCATCATGTAAACCATCATGTAAACCATCATGTAAACCATCATGTAAACCATTATGTAAACCATCATGTAAACCACCATGTAAACCACCATGTAAACCATCATGTAAACCACCAGGTGAACCATCATGTAAACCACCAGGTGAACCATCATGTAAACCATCATGTAAACCATCATGTAAACCACCATGTAAACCACCATGTAAACCACTGCCTAGTCTGTCCAGGCTTTTACATGGGATAAGAGCACCATGCCATTTGAACGCATACCAAATTCTGTAGTGCGGTTAAAGAAATCATCCGGGTTTTAGGTATTTAGTATTTGCTTTAATGAAAGGATGCCCTAATACCGTGCAAGAGCATGGACATATTTGTGGTGGTATGCATGCTCATCACACACACACACACACACATTTAGCACACACACACACACACACACACACACACACACACACACACACACACACACACACACACACACACACACAGATATATACTCTTATGCTCGCACACTCACATAAAACCATTTATGCACAAACTCAGAGGACACATAATTAGATTGATAAAGGGCAATTTTAGTTTTATTAAAATGTATTAAAGTGCCAATTGATTTAAAATAGGGGCGGTCCCGCTAAAACAGACTTTTATCTTGCAAACAATGTATACTGTTCAAAAAAAGAAACGCATAGTTGCTACTTGTCAAATTTGTTTTATTTTTCGAAAAAATTAACAGAAAATCCAATATTTAGATTATTTGTTTGAAATTTGGTATGGACACAGTTGAATGCACACACAGTTCATTTGCATCTTCAAATCAATCAGTCAATCAATACGATTGGGTGCCGAGGCTGTCAAGTCAGTAGGGGGTGTGACTGCCTTGAGCAGCAACAACTGCCCGGCCCCTTCTGGGCATGGACTGGATCAGATGCCGGATATCTTGCTGTGGGATGGTGTCCCACTCCTCCTGAAGTGCCTGCAATAGATCGCGGTGATTTGCCGGCGCTTCTTCTCGCCTGCGCACACGTCTGTCCAATTCATCCCAGAGGTGTTCTATCGGGTTCATGTCTGGCGACATGGATGGCCAGGGAAGCACCTGGACATGGTGGTCGGTGAGGAACTGGGTGGTGAGTCGTGCTGTGTGCGGGCGAGCGTTGTCCTGCTGGAATATGGCATCCTGGTCAGCCAGAAGAGGAAGGGCGTGTGGGCGCAGAATTTCCTCCACGTATCGCTGGGCAGTTATGCGCCCTTGGACGTGCACCAGGGTGCTCCTTCCAGCGGTATTGATCGCCCCCCACACCATGACGCCTCCACCACCATGAACGGGTGCCTCATCCACACAGTTGGGCGCGTAACGTTCGTTTACTCTCCGGTAGACCCTCCTCCGACCATCATGTCGCTGGAGCAGGAAGTAGGACTCGTCGCTGAACCACACGTGTCTCCAGTGATTCCGGACGGCCCAGCGAAGGTGCTGGTTGCCCCACTGCACTCGGTTCTGGCGATGGCGGCGGGTGAGGACAGCTCCTCTGTGAGGTCTGCGAGCTCTCAAACCAGCTTCATGCAGGCGGTTCCGCACGGTCTGGTCCGATAATCGGTGTGGCCCGGGGAGAGCCTGGACAGAAGATGAGGCCGACAGGAAACGATTCCGGAGGTGGCGGAGCCGTATGAAGCGGTCGTGAGCAGCAGTTGTCGCCCTTGGTCTTCCCGCTCGTGGCAAGTCAGCAACGGAGCCAGTGGCTTGAAACCTGACCCACAGTCTACTGATGGTGCTCTGGGACACGTGGAAGTGCCTGGCGATTGCACTTTGACTTTGGCCTGCTTGTAAACGACCCAATGCAATTTGGCGGTCTTCTCTGCTCAATCGGGCCATCTTTCGTCGCTGAATTGTCGTCTGATTTCTTTGTGGCGAACAATCCGCTTTTATGGGTTTTGGAAGACATGGTGAGAGCTCAATATTCCCCGAGTTTCACGAGATTACACTGAAGCATGACGAGTGGTCATGCCAAATGAGCAATTTTGACATTGTAGCCACTGATAACGCATGCGTCACGTGCAGAGCTCACTTGTGGCAATGGACGAAAGGTCGACGACCAGATAAACATTTTCTGCAGTTTGGTAGCCATATAACTAAATTAACCAAATATTACAAGCTATGCGTTTCTTTTTTTGAACAGTATACATCTTGTAATCTGTAGGTGGGAACACCCCTGCAGCAAATGAAACACAACATTATAAAAAACATACATGTGCTGAAATTATGCAATCCAGCATTGGCTCAAGCCTGAGCCATGCAAAAGTTTGGGGTTGACCGCATAACGCTGAGCCATGCCTTAGCAAATTTATTACATAAGCCAACAAATGTGAAATGGAATAAAAGAATACAAGACAAGTTGAACATTTCCTGTGTCGGCGGTTTTGCAGTAAGGTGGTATCCGTGTGTGAACACTTAAAAATGCTCATTGCACTCTTATTTGTTTTTAATTTCCTTTTGCATTAATGTTAATATTCCACTTCAAAACTGTGATTACAAACAATTTATTAAATATCGATATGCATACCTGAACAGAGATAAAACAATGCACTGGCCAGATATATTGGACATGTTTGTGCACATAACAATCTTTGAATCTAATAATGGCAGATGACAGTCAGCTGGTACCTCTGACGTTTCCTGTGGATGATCGGAATGCTTTCATCAACGCTGTCTGCATGCCGGTAGCCTTACCAATTTTCAGATCTCTCACTCTCTCTCTCTCTCTCTCTCTCTCTCTCTCTCTCTCTCTCTCTCTCTCTCTCTCTCTCTCTCTCTCTCTCTCTCTCTCTGTCTCCACCTTATTGAGCTTTAGTATGGAGCATTTAACTGAGTAGCCCAGACGTCACGTGACGGAAAGAATGTCATCACACCATTGAAATGACATTCTTTCCGTCCCCTATAGGCGACGAAATAGGTCAAATTTTGTGCACTTTTTGCGTCGAAGCATTTTCCACTAAAAAGTGTGACCTATTTCGTCGCCTATAGGGGACGGAAAGAATGTCATTTCAATGGTGTGATTCACGTGACGTCTGAGCAGAGATACTGTAGCAGATCTCTGCTTAGAGCTATACGGGCTGTAATCATAGGCTATATAAGTTTAGCTCTGAACGTGATAGCCTTGGCCCGTATACTCAGTTAAATGCTCCATACAAAGCTCAATAAGGTGCTGTCTCTCTCTCTCTCTCTCTCTCTCTCTCTCTCTCTCTCTCTCTCTCTCTCTCTCTCTCTCTCTCTCTCTCTCTCTGTGTCCTTAGTCCTGAGTCCTTATCTTACTGCAACAATGTCCTGCAATTCCAGGTTTTTCGGGTTGGGTATTCAATAATCAGAGTGCAAGTGTTAGCAGAAAGACGACTAATAGTTTGCCCTCAAGTTTAGAACTATTTACCTCAGAGTCCTTTCTTCCTCCGCATCTTTCCTCAGTCTGTGTTTTTCTTAAACATTTATTAATTCGAAGTTTTGTGTATAAAGTGACTTTTTGTGTCGTGTTATAATTCGTTTGGGCAAGGCAACTGCTGCACATATTAGTACTTATTAACGACTTTTTCGTGTTGTGCTTTGATCTTGTTTGCTGAATTGTGGAATAAAACTGAAGTTTTATTCTTGTAGCTCTAAGCATTGGTAACGTGTCAACCAGCAGTACGTGATTAAACAAAATGCCTCCATCTTGATGAGTCTGAGAAAAAGAGTTCACACTGAAGGTTACTATACTCTCCCAAAAAAGAAACTTGACACAGGGAAACATTGATTTTTTTCAAATATGTTAGAGGAAAGCACCAAAATTCCGTTTGAAGTTTGTCAGTTACATTGTTGATAACCACTGAACGACAAAAAGAACATCATTGAACCGAGACTTTACTGGGGGGTCGCCCTTTTATTAAATAGCAAACTTCTTGTCTGCACGAAAATCACGTGCATGGCGCCGTGATGTTTTTGCCTCTGTTTGAGCCTGAAGTGGCAGAGATGAGAAAGCCATATCATCCGCAATTAAGTGTCACTCCCTGCGCCTGCAATTAAGGTGCGGAAAATGCCACGACTGACTGAAGCCCAGTGCCATAATGCTATTGTCCGGTTGCAAGCAGGTGCAACTAATGAAGATGTTGCAAGGCATTTTGGTGTGTCCCAACAAACTGTATGTGCACCATAGAACCGCTTAAATACCACTTAAAGTGTACAGGACAGACCAAGGTCAGTCCGACCTAGAGTCACCACACGGGCTCAGGGTCGGTATATCAGGGTGCGACAGCTCCGTGAACGTTTCTCAATACCGCTGCGCAGATTCCGGGGGTGTCTCTCCCCCCCAAAAAAAACTTGAAAAAAGAAACATCATGGCACCATGGCACATGGTGTTTTGCAGACAATATTTTTGCAATTCAATAAAAGGGCAACCACCCAGTCAAATCTTGGTTAAATGATGTTTTAATTTTTGTGGTTCAGTGGTTAGCAACAATGTAACTGATGCTTTACTCTGACAATCATAATTGAAAAAAATCAATGTTTACCTGTGTCAATTTTTTTTGGGGGAGAGTATATATTAAACGGGTTATCGCAGAGAAAACGGTACATTGACATGTACCTGGACCTACTGAATTCAAATGATTTTGTTTTGTTTTAGAGTTTCTCTGGGCAGAGAAGCAGCATTCTCACACAGCTTCCTCTTCCGGATACTGTCGTCGACCTCTGGCGTCTCGTGGCCGGAAATGACGTCTGCAGGATTGTGTCCCTTGGCAGTGATAAAAGTGAATCTGAGGTGACCTTGCGTTTGTATCAACTTACTTTTCTTAATTACTCATTTATAACTTAGATGAAGATTCCCAAGTTTAAAGTTCATTTCAAGTCATGCAAAGTGAAGAGATAATTAAGTGATAATTATGCAATAATTATGCAATAATTATGTGATAATTAAGTGATAATTATGTGTAATGAGTTGGCATTGACGTGAAGAAGAAAGTATACACACATACGGAGATTGAACTATGGATAATATTTTATTTGTCTGATCAATAAATTGGTTCCAACGAAACTGGCTGTACACTTAGGTTGTACTCATATCAAATTGCTAAACATCACTCAAGGCTGGTGGAGGGAGAGGGGGGGGGGGGGGGGCAGGGTAGCATATCACTCCATTTCACTCAATCCACTTAAAGACGCGTGATTCTATTTTAGAAAGTTATTATGTATTGACTTTAGTATATCATTTTTCTCGTATTTAGGCAAGGAGAGCTAATGGTGTTAGGATTATGTAATGCACAGACAAAGAACTGCTACTGGCCGCGTAAAGAGGGCCAGCGTTTGACTCTTGGACCTTTGACGGTCTGTCTGATGTCAGTCATGGCACTGGGACAGCACATCAAGCGCTACTGTCTGACTCTGCAGTGTCAGGTACCTTTTGTTATCTCCCCCCCCCCTCTCTCCACCATCAAACACATCAAGCGCTACTGTCTGACTCTGCAGTGTCAGGTACCTTTTGTTATCCACCATCAAACACATCAAGCGCTACTGTCTGACTCTGCAGTGTCAGGTACCTTTTGTTATCTCCCCCCCCCCCCTCTTCCCCTCTCTCCACCATCGAACACATCAAGCGCTACTGTCTGACTCTGCAGTGTCAGGTACCTTTTGTTATATCCCCCCCCCCCCCCCCCCTGTTCCCCTCTCTCCACCATCAAACACATCAAGCGCTACTGTCTGACTCTGCAGTGTCAGGTACCTTTTGTTATCTCCCCCCCCCCCTCTTCCCCTCTCTCCACCATCGAACACATCAAGCGCTACTGTCTGACTCTGCAGTGTCAGGTACCTTTTGTTATCTCCCCCCCCCCTCTTCCCCTCTCTCCACCATCAAACACATCAAGTGCTACTGTCTGACTCTGCAGTGTCAGGTACCTTTTGTTATACCTCCCCCCCCCCCCCTCTTCCCCTCTCTCCACCATCAAACACATCAAGCGCTACTGTCTGACTCTGCAGTGTCAGGTACCTTTTGTTATACCTCCCCCCCCCCCTCTTCCCCTCTCTCCACCATCAAACACATCAAGCGCTACTGTCTGACTCTGCAGTGGCAGGTACCTTTTGTTATCTCCCCCCCCCCCTCTCTCCACCAGGTACCTTTTGTTATCTCCCCCCCCCCCCTCTTCCTCTCTCTCCACCATCGAACACATCAAGCACTACTGTCTGACTCTGCAGTGTCAGGTACCTTTTGTTATATCCCCCCCCCCCCCCCTGTTCCCCTCTCTCCACCATCAAACACATCAAGCGCTACTGTCTGACTCTGCAGTGTCAGGTACCTTTTGTTATCTCCCCCCCCCCTCTTCCCCTCTCTCCACCATCGAACACATCAAGCGCTACTGTCTGACTCTGCAGTGTCAGGTACCTTTTGTTATCTCCCCCCCCCCTCTTCCCCTCTCTCCACCATCAAACACATCAAATGCTACTGTCTGACTCTGCAGTGTCAGGTACCTTTTGTTATCTCCCCCCCCCCTCTTCCCCTCTCTCCACCATCAAACACATCAAGCGCTACTGTCTGACTCTGCAGTGTCAGGTACCTTTTGTTATACCTCCCCCCCCCCCTCTTCCCCTCTCTCCACCATCAAACACATCAAGCGCTACTGTCTGACTCTGCAGTGTCAGGTACCTTTTGTTATCTCCCCCCCCCCCCTCTTCCCCTCTCTCCACCATCGAACACATCAAGCGCTACTGTCTGACTCTGCAGTGTCAGGTACCTTTTGTTATCTCCCCCCCCCCTCTTCCCCTCTCTCCACCATCAAACACATCAAGTGCTACTGTCTGACTCTGCAGTGTCAGGTACCTTTTGTTATCTCTCCCCCCCCCCCTCTTCCCCTCTCTCCACCATCAAACACATCAAGCGCTACTGTCTGACTCTGCAGTGTCAGGTACCTTTTGTTATACCTCCCCCCCCCCCCCCTCTTCCCCTCTCTCCACCATCAAACACATCAAGCGCTACTGTCTGACTCTGCAGTGTCAGGTACCTTTTGTTATCCACTGTCTGACTGATGTCAGCCATGTCACTGGGACTACACATCAAGCGCTACTGTCTGACTCTGCAGTGTCAGGTACCTTTTGTTATCTCCCCCCCCCCCCCCTCTCTCCACCATCAAACACATCAAGCGCTACTGTCTGACTCTGCAGTGTCAGGTACCTTTTGTTATCCACCATCAAACACATCAAGCGCTACTGTCTGACTCTGCAGTGTCAGGTACCTTTTGTTATCTCCCCCCCCCCTCTTCCCCTCTCTCCACCATCGAACACATCAAGCGCTACTGTCTGACTCTGCAGTGTCAGGTACCTTTTGTTATCTCCCCCCCCCCTCTTCCCCTCTCTCCACCATCGAACACATCAAGCGCTACTGTCTGACTCTGCAGTGTCAGGTACCTTTTGTTATCTCCCCCCCCTCTTCCCCTCTCTCCACCATCAAACACATCAAGTGCTACTGTCTGACTCTGCAGTGTCAGGTACCTTTTGTTATCTCTCCCCCCCCCCCCCTCTTCCCCTCTCTCCACCATCAAACACATCAAGCGCTACTGTCTGACTCTGCAGTGTCAGGTACCTTTTGTTATCTCCCCCCCCCCTCTTCCTCTCTCTCCACCATCAAACACATCAAGCGCTACTGTCTGACTCTGCAGTGTCAGGTACCTTTTGTTATCTCCCCCCCCCCCCCTCTTCCCCTCTCTCCACCATCAAACACATCAAGCGCTACTGTCTGACTCTGCAGTGTCAGGTACCTTTTGTTATCTCTCCCCCCCCCCCTCTCTCCACCATCAAACACATCAAGCGCTACTGTCTGACTCTGCAGTGTCAGGTACCTTTTGTTATCTCCCCCCCCCCCCCCCCTCTCTTCCCCTCTCTCCACCATCAAACACATCAAGCGCTACTGTCTGACTCTGCAGTGCCAGGTACCTTTTGTTATCTCCCCCCCCTCTTCCCCTCTCTCCACCATCAAACACATCAAGCGCTACTGTCTGTCTCTGCAGTGCCAGGTACCCTTTGTTATCTCCCCCTCCCCCCCCTCTCTTCCCCTCTCTCCACCATCAAACACATCAAGCGCTACTGTCTGACTCTGCAGTGTCAGGTACCTTTTGTTATACCTCCCCCCCCCCCTCTTCCCCTCTCTCCACCATCAAACACATCAAGCGCTACTGTCTGACTCTGCAGTGGCAGGTACCTTTTGTTATCCCCCCCCCTCCCTCCACCATCAAACACATCAAGCGCTACTGTCTGACTCTGCAGTGTCAGGTACCTTTTGTTATCTCTCCCCCCCCCCCCCTCTCTTCCCCTCTCTCCACCATCAAACACATCAAGCGCTACTGTCTGACTCTGCAGTGTCAGGTACCTTTGGTTATCTCTTCCCCCCCCCCCCTCTTCCCCTCTCTCCACCATCAAACACATCAAGCGCTACTGTCTGACTCTGCAGTGTCAGGTACCTTTTGTTATCTCTCCCCCCCCCCCCCCCCCTCTCTCCACCATCAAACACATCAAGCGCTACTGTCTGACTCTGCAGTGTCAGGTACCTTTGGTTATCTCTTCCCCCCCCCCCCTCTTCCCCTCTCTCCACCATCAAACACATCAAGCGCTACTGTCTGACTCTGCAGTGTCAGGTACCTTTTGTTATCTCCCCCCCCCCCCCTCTTCCCCTCTCTCCACCATCAAACACATCAAGCGCTACTGTCTGACTCTGCAGTGTCAGGTGCCTTTTGTTATCTCTCCCCCCCCCCCTCTCTCCACCATCAAACACACCAAGCGCTACTGTCTGACTCTGCAGTGTCAGGTACCTTTTGTTATCTCCCCCCCCCCCCTCTTCCCCTCTCTCCACCATCAAACACATCAAGCGCTACTGTCTGACTCTGCAGTGTCAGGTACCTTTTGTTATACCTCCCCCCCCCTCTTCCCCTCTCTCCACCATCAAACACATCAAGCGCTACTGTCTGACTCTGCAGTGTCAGGTACCTGTTGTTATCTCCCCCCCCCCCTCTTCCCCTCTCTCCACCATCAAACACATCAAGCGCTACTGTCTGACTCTGCAGTGTCAGGTACCTTTTGTTATCTTCCCCCCCCTGTTCCCCTCTCTCCACCATCAAACACATCAAGCGCTACTGTCTGACTCTGCAGTGTCAGGTACCTTTTGTTATCTCCCCCCCCCCCCCCTGTTCCCCTCTCTCCACCATCAAACACATCAAGCGCTACTGTCTGACTCTGCAGTGTCAGGTACCTTTTGTTATCCCCCCCCCCCCCCTGTTCCCCTCTCTCCACCATCAAACACATCAAGCGCTACTGTCTGACTCTGCAGTGTCAGGTACCTTTGTTATCTCCCCCCCCCCCCTCTTCCCCTCTCTCCACCATCAAACACATCAAGCGCTACTGTCTGACTCTGCAGTGGCAGGTACCTTTTGTTATCTCTCTCCCCCCCCCCCCCCCCCTCTTCCCCTCTCTCCACCATCAAACACATTTTGATTTGTAAACCCTGTTTTTCTGATTATACATTTCATGGAATAGATTTTATGATGTTTAGTAAAATTTAATGAAATCGGAATAGATAGTCAACTTAAACCAACTATGTACCATTTTCTAACAGGAGATGAGCTACATTAGGTTGATCTCTATGTATACGCGATTCTTTATTTATTCCATTATATATTAGATCATTTACTTGTGTTACGTTTTGTCATTAATTATTCGTTCCATAAGTGGACCTTTGTGCTTTGTATTTGCATTTTGAATTACCTTGCCCACACTCACTCCTGTTTCACTGTTTGACTGTTTGGCTGCTGAAGGGAAAGAAGCCGAGGGAGGTTGAGCTGCTACACTACAGTGACTGGAGCGGAGAGACGCCGGGCAGTGTCCAGGACTTTGTTCAGTTGGTGGACATTGTTTCGTCGTCAAGGCAACAGCAGGGCAAGACTGGTGTCCCCGTTCTTCTGCAATGCAGGTAAAAAGGACAGTTCTCTTCAGCAGCGGTTCATTTGATTTGATTCTCTCTGTTTGATATAATTTGATTCTCTCTGTTTGATATAATTTGATTCTCTCTGTTTCATATAATTTGATTCTCTCTGTTTGATATCATTTGATTCTCTCTGTTTCATATAATTTGATTCTCTCTGTTTCATATAATTTGATTCTCTCTGTTTGATATCATTTGATTCTCTCTGTTTGATATCATTTGATTCTCTCTGTTTGATATCATTTGATTCTCTCTGTTTTATATAATTTGATTTTCTCTGTTTTATATAATGGGTTTGATTGTTACTGTGCTTGCCCAATTAAAGACTTTTCACAAAATTGTGTTGAATAAAGGTATGGTTGCCAAGATATTGCTTAACAAATTGAAGTACTTTTTTTTTATTTTACTTTTGTTGAATTCGCTAACTAAACTTGTCTTATTATATATTTTAGTCATATCAAGCCCAAACGCGTTGAGATGTTGGTAATAGATACGGACGAATCAGATCATAAGGATGCAGATGATGATGATGATGATGATGATGAGGATGATGAGGATGTCACAGTAAGATCCCATAGTGGTGTTAGTAACAGTAGTGGTGACACACGTTGTACTAGTCTGGTGATTTGTCTCATTCAGCAATGGTACCACGAAGAGTGCGCTGTTCCACGCCATCTGTGACGTCATTGGTAGGATGATGTCAGACCGGGTGATTGACGTGTACATGGCGGTCAGAAAAATGCACATTGTCAGGCCTGAGTGTGTGGCTACAGAGGTACGAAATGCACGATTTATTTTGTTTAACAAAATAACACAATGATCTAGACACACAAGGGATTGTTCGGAATGATCTGTCATTAGCCTTGATTTGAGCTGTTGCACAAGTCGTCCAAGGTATGTTTGCTTTTAATTTGTAAAAGTCTTCGTATTCGTGTTTTATTGTTTTAAAACACACGCACAAAACAAAAACTAAAAATCCCTCAAAGCAAAATTTAAAAAAAAATAAAAATGAGAAAGTCAAGGTAGAAGAGTTTTTTCCCAATTATTTTTAGATTAAAAAAGGGGATACTCATTTTTGCTGTTGCAGGTTCAGTATCGTTACATCTACCTGGCTGTGCAAGAATACAAGAAGAAGAGCGAAATCTACAACAACATCTGAAGGAACGACCAGAAAGATCACCAGCAAGCTTGCCGGTTTCATTTTGTGTATATAAACTAATTTTCACGGACTTCTGGAAATATCTGAACATGTGCACGTATATACATTCAGATGGATGCAGACAGACAAACAGACCGATAGACTGAGCCACACACACACGCACACAAACTCGCACGCAAGTACGCGCCTGCGCAAGAATATTCAGAACTGTATATGTCTGAAGACACTAGGAATTCTGTTCAATGCTCAACCAAAACCCTAAACAAAGCAGTCTATGAGATACGTATTAGGATTGTGTCCCCACGTGTCGCAGTGAACCTTTTGATGATCAGAAAAATAAACAACTTAGGGGAAAATGTATGGCTAACAAAGGATTTGGTAATAAAGAAGTGTTTTGAATAGTATGATTGGATTTTGGAATGAAGAGGAGAGTTTGAGATGTAATGGCATATCGTTTAAAGAAAAAGGTTTAAAGGTTATGTTTATATTCAAAATTGGTATGCGAAATTAGTTTCAGAGGTGGCGTTTGTTTTTTTTTGTTTTTTTTTATTCTCTTTTTGTACAGTTTTTTTGTTTACATGTATATGCTGTCTGAAAATGAGGGGTCTTTTTGTTCATTTTGGAAATATATACATGGTGTTTGGCACAGATTAATAACACATCAAAAGCTTTATCGGTGACTACATTGTTCGCCACTCCAAGAAGAACCAGTTCTTTAGACAGTTTTAAATTGTCGCAATGGGTGCAGTTCGCCTTTAGCCAATTTACAAATTCTATGCAAAAAGTCTGCACTTTATCACACTCCCAAAACATATGTAAAAGGGTTTCTTCATTTGTACCACAAAATGTACACAATGACGTATTCACAATTTTTCGCAAAAATAGAAACCTTTCTGTGGGCAAAATTCTGTACAATAATCGGTACTGGAACCATCTCAGACAAGTGTCTTTTGTTGTTTTAAAAACATGTTGAAAAATAGCCTTCTTATCTAACAAACAGTCTAAAGATTCAGACCATTTTTCGATACATTTTGGGACCGTAGTATGTTCAATCAGTTTTTTGTAAATAAGTTGTGTCTTACCTTTACAAATACATTTCCACACAATGGGCTCTGTCATAATAAAATGTTTATCAAATTCTAAGCCGATTTTTCTCTGATATTTCTTAACAGCCTGGATTACACCTTGATACAATACAAAATCGCCTCGCACATTTGGATATTTGATTTTAAACGCATTATAGGATAAGTATCCATTTTGTCCCAAAATATGACCAATCTGAGCTATTCCATTGTCGATCCAATTTTGAATGTACACTGTCTTTTTATCTCTCCGAATATTAACATTATAATGTAAACATTCTGATACAAAATCGTTAAAGGTTATAGGGTCACATTTTCCATGTAGTTTCTTATAATGTTTAAAAACATTGGTCCAAAATGGGTTTTCCATTCTCTGCATCAAAACATTTGCAAATTCCTCTCCTCTCATATTAATTGTTATAACAGATGGACATGCTTTAAACAATAATCTTGATATTAATCCAGTAAGACCATCAACTCTTTTTAACCAAACAATTTTTAGAGATGACAGAAAACTTTTCACGTCAATCATCTTTAATCCTCCATCTTCATAGGGTTGGGTGACCGTAGTTCTTTTAATTTTATCTCTTTTTCCATCCCAAAGAAATTTGAAAAAAATATTATTTAACTCCATCATAAACTGTTCGTCTGGATCAGGTAAATTAGTAAACAAATGTGTCAATTTGGAAATAGCCAAGGTTTTTAGGACTGTTATTTTACCAAAAGGTGTCAGGTTCCTTCTGGTCCATGAATTCAGAAGTTTTTGAATTTCCTTTAACTTATTTCTATAGTTAAGAAAAACAACCTCGGATACATTCACCGAAAAAATAACGCCAAGTGCTTTAAAGATATCCGGGTTCCAGGTAAAATTCATATCAGGCAAAAATCTTCTTTTGCAAAACTTTAAAGGTCCTAACCAAACCAGGTGGCGTTTTTTTATATTATAGAAAGTATTACTCCTCTTTTCGTTTTGAAAATTATATATTATTATATGTCTGCCTGTCGATATTGCCATAGTATGTTTGAGTGTCGTACAACAAACTATTAAGTATCTATTAAAAATGGATTTTAGGGAATGCCTATGTTGATTTTGTAATTCTGTTGATGTAAATTACGAATTCCATGTTTTGCAGATATTAACGACCCTCGCAGGGGTTTTGTGGGATTTGTGCGCCCTGCAAAAATAAAGCACCTGTTGTAGCCGTAAAAATATTTGTACCATTTGAGAATATGAAATACGTAAATGCCCGATTCCGGAATAATAAAGTCCCATTCCGGAATTTTTGCTCCATTTCAGAACAAAAAGGGCATATACTACGTGAAATGGCTGGCTGGCTGGCTGGCTGAAAGAAATGGGCTGGCTGGCTGGCTGAAAGAAATGGTCTGGTTGGCTGGTTGGTTGGCTGGCTGGCTGGCCGGCCGGCCGGCTGACTGAAGGAAATGGGCTGGTTGGCTGGCTGGCTGGCTGAAAGAAATGGGCTGGTTGGCTGAAAGAAATGGGCTGGCTGGCTGGCTGACTGAAAGAAATGGTCTGGCTGGCTGGCTGAAAGAAATGGGCTGGCTGGCTGAAAGAAGTTGGCTGGCTGGCTGGTTGGCTGGCTGAAAGAAATGGGCTGGTTGGTTGGCTGGCTGGCTGAAAGAAATGGGCTGGTTGGCTGAAAGAAATGGGCTGGCTGGCTGGCTGACTGAAAGAAATGGTCTGGCTGGCTGGCTGGCTGAAAGAAATGGTCTGGTCGGCTGGCTGGCTGGCTGAAAGAAATTGTCTGGTTGGCTGGCTGGTTGGCTGGCTGGCTGGATGGCTGAAAGAAATGGGCTGGTTGGCTGGCTGGTTGGCTGGCTGGCTGGCTGGCTGAAAGAAATGGGCTGGATGGCTGGCTGAAAGAAATGGTCTGGTTGGCTGGCTGAAAGAAATTGGCTGGATGGATGGATGGATGGATGGATGGATGGATGGATGGATGGATGGATGGATGGATGGATGGCTGAAAGAAATGGTCCAAGGGAAGCAACTCCTGTCAAAAAATCTGTCCCCCAAAAAACCGTAATTAGCTCCCATAAATAAAATAATTTAAAAGTAAATAAAACATTTAGTCATAACTTGACTAAATGTAAAAAGAGCCAAAACTGTCTAAGGGGAGCAACTCCTGTCAGCAAAAACAGTGCTAAGAACACGTAATTATCTCCCCTAAAGAAAATAAAACATTTACAAAAATGGGACAAAACAATCAATAAAATGCAGCCAACGGTCAAAGGGGAGCAACTCCTGTCAGCAAAAACAGTGCTAGGAACACGTCATTATCTCCCCTAAAGAAAATAAAAACATTTACAAAAATGGGACAAAACAGTCAATAAAATGCAGCCAACGGTCAAAGGGGAGCAACTCCTGTCAGGAAAAACTGTGCGAAGAACACGTCATTATCTCCCCTTAATAAAATTTTTATTTTTTTTATTTTTAATTAGGGTTAGGGGTTTTTTTAATCCTAGGCCTGCGGCCAGGGGGAGAAGTATACGTGTAACACTTCAGAGTCAGACCAAATAAGAATTGAACCATTTGAGAACATCGCTTTTTTTCAATCACTGTATCCAAGGCCTGCGGCCCGGGGGGTTGATATAGTACGATTTGCAAATCACACCAAATCAGAATAAAACCATTTAAGAATAAAACTTCGTGCAATTACTAAACATTTTAAAGAGTCAATTAGTAAGTACCAAACAACGTAATACAAGTAAAAAAGCAATGTATTGGGTCATTAAGTAGGTTAGTTAGTTAGTTAGTTAGTTAGTTAGTTAGTTAGTTAGTTAGTTAATTAGTTACTAAGTCAGTAAGTAATTAAGTAAGTAAGTAAGTAAGTAAGTAAGTAAGTAAGTAAGTAAGTCATTACTAAGTAAGTAAGTAAGTAAGTACGTATGTAAGTAAGTATTCAGTAAGTAAGAAATCAGTAAGTAATCAGTAAGTAATCAGTAAGTCAGTAACTACGTAAGTAAGTCAGTAAGTCACTACTCAGTAAATCACTAAGTAAGACATTTGGTTGGTTGGTTGGTTGGTTGGTTGGTTGGTTGGTTGGTTGGTTGGTTGGTTGGTTGGTTCGCCGACTGGTTGGCTGGCTAGCTGGCTGGCTAATTGGTTGGATGGGTAATTGGCTGGTTAGCTGGCTAATTGGTTGGCTGGCTATTTGGTTGGCTGCCTTATTGGCTGGCTGCCTTATTGGGTGGCTTGCTGGGTGACTGGGTGGCACCAAAGTCTGTAAGTAGGTCAGCCTTAAGTAGGTCATTGAATGAGTCTGTAAGTAGGTCAGTCAGTAGCTCAGTCTGTAAATAGGTCAGTTTTCATCAGATTTACTTAAGTCATTCGGTGAAAATTTTTGATTACCTTAGTTAGTCAAGTAAATACGTCAAGTAAGTTGGTGAACTCAATAGGTCAAATCAGTCAGTCAGTCAGTCAGTCAGTCAGTCAGTCATCAGTCAGTCAGTCAGTCAGTCAGTCAGTCAGTCAGTCAAATAAGTAGGTGAAGTGTTTTGGGTCAAATTAGTCAAATCAGTCAAGTAAGTAGGTCAAGTTACTTAAATGGGTGAAATAAATCAAAATATAGGTCAAATAAGTTAGTCAAGTAAGGCAATCTGGTAAGTAGGTCAAGCACAGAGGTCAAGTACTTCAAGTCAGTAAGTAAAGTGAGTAAAAGAAGTAGGTCAAGTGAGTCAAGTTTAGTGAAAAACTTGTATTCCTTTTTCTTTCAACTTTTTGTGCTTACATTTTTCTATTTAAAATATTACAATTTCATTTTTGCTTCAACTTGGTTATTCTGTTGTCTTTTTACTAATTTTTGGCAATTTTATTATTTTTTTTATTTTTTTACCTTTTCCTTGATTTGTACAGTAGGGTCCTTACCCTAATCCCTAACCCTAATCCCTTATTCCTAACCCTAATCCTCATCCTATTCCCTTATCCTTAATCCTTAGCCCTAACCCTATTCCTCACCCTATTCCCTTATCCCTAACCCTAATCCCTAACCCTAATCCTTATCCCTAACCCTAATCCTTATCCCTAACCCTAACCCTAATCCTTATCCCTAACCCTATTCCATTATCCCTAACCCTATTCCATTATTCCTAACGTAATTATGACCCTATTCCTTATCAATAATCCTTATCCCTAACCCTATTCCATTATCCCTATTCCCTTATCGCTAACCCTAACCCTAACCCTCATCCCTAACCCTAATCCTTATCCCTTACACTAATCCTGACCCTATTCCATTATCCCTAACCCTATTCCATTATTCCTAACGTAATTATCACCCTATTCCCTTATCAATAATCCTTATCCCTAACCCTATTCCATTATCCCTATTCCCTTATCCCTAATTCTTATCCCTAACCCTAATCCCTAACCCTAATCCTTATCCCTAACCCTAATCCTTATCCCTAACACTAATCCTGACCCTATTCCATTATCACTAACCCTAACCCATTATTACTAACGTAATTATCACCCTATTCCCTTATCAATAATCCTTATCGCTAACCCTATTCCATTATCCCTATTCCCTTATCCCTAATCCCTAACCCTAATCCCTAACCCTAATCCTTATTCCTAACCCTAATCCCTAACCCTAATCCTTATCCCTAACTCTAATCCCTTATCCCTAACACTAATCTTCAGCCTATTCCCTGATCCTGAAGCCTTACCCTATTTTCTTATCCCTAATTCTCACCCTATTCCCTTATCCCTAATCCTCACCCTATTCTCTTATGCCTATTCCTCACCCTATTCCCTCATCCCTAATCCTTATCCCTAACCCTAACCCCAATTGTTAGCTCTCATCCTGATTCCTAACCCTAATCCTTATCCCTATTTCCTTATCCCTAATCATCAGCCTATTCCCTTATCCCTAACTCTAATTTTATCGCTAACCCTAATCCTTTTTGCTCACCCTAATCCTCACCTTATTCCCTTATCCCTTATCCCTAAAGATATTCTCTTATCCCTAATCATTATCCTTAACCCTAATCATTATGCCTAACCCATTTTCATTATGCCTGACCCTAATCCTCACCCTAATCTTTTATCACTAACCTAATCCTCACCCGATTCACCTATTCCTAACCCTAACCCTAACCCTATTCTGTTATTCTTATTGCTAATCCTCACCCTATTTTTCTTATGCCTAACCCTAATTCTCACCCTATTTCCTTACCCTATTCCATTATCCCTTATCCCTAACCCTAATCGTCACCCTATTCCCTTATCCCTAATCCTTATCTCTAACACTAACTCTAATACTAACCCTACCCCCAATCCTTATCCCAAATCCTTATTCCTAACCCTATTCCAATATCCCTAACCCTAACCCTAACCCTAACCCTAATAACCCTAACCTTAACCCTAATGCTCATCCCTGACCCTAATCCTTATCCCTAACCCTTATCCCTAACCCTAATCCTCACCCTATTTCCTTATTCCTCATGGTAATCCTTATGGCTAACAGAAACAGGAACCCTAATCTTTGCCCTAGTCCTTATGCTTTGAACACCCTAATCTTTTATCCCTAACGTTTATTCCTAACCTTAATTAATAATCTCTTATTTTTACCCTAATCCTAAGACTTAGTGTTATTCCTAATCCTTATTCATAAAGCTAACCTTAACCCTAATTTTATTGCTAACCCTAATCTATTGGCTAACCCTCATGCCTTACGGTAATCCTATTCCCTAATCCTGATGATTATTCCTTATGCCTTATTCTAATCCTATTCCCTAATCCTGATCCCTAACTTATACCTTTTTGGCTAATTATATATCTTATTAATATTGTACTTGAATTTCTATAGTGAACACTTATCACCAACACAAAGTGATTGTTGTCAACCCTAACCCTAACCCTAAGGTGTTAAATATTGTTCAAACAATCAGTATTTTATGTGTTTATGTTTTTGATGGATGCATATAGTTTGTGAGCATGATGGTTATGCACTCAAAGTTAGATAATTTGAGAAAAGTGAAAAATGAAGATTTTTTTGTTGTTGGAAGATAATGAGTGTTATTGCAGATAGACAAGGTGTAAAATATTCATAAGAAATCCAGGTTTGGTTATTTTTGAAATCTGTTTGATGCATCTAGTCTGTGAGCATGATGGGTATACACTGAAAGCTAGAAAATTTGAGAAAAGTGAAAAATGAAGATTTTTTGTTCTAGAAAGAGAATGAGTGATTTTGCAGGTTGACATTTTGAAGAGGTAAAAGCCTGGTTTGATGATGTTTCAGACTGCTGAAGTGTTTGTTACCTCAAGGCAAGTCATTAACAATCTGCGCCTACCCCCAAAAAGTGAACATGGAATTAGTTATGATTTTTTAGCCTTTTTGGTTAGGTACGCCAAGAGAAAAAGGTGTAAAATATTCATAACAAATTGAGTTTTGGGTCTTTTTGCAACCTGTTTGATGCATCTAGTCTGTGACTATTATGGCTAAGCACTGAAAGTAATAAAAGTTGAGAAAAGTGAAAAATGAAAAATTTTTGTTCTTGGAAGAGAATTAGTGATTTTGCAGGTTGACATTATGAAGAGGTAAACGCCTAGTTTGAAGCTGTTTTAGACAGCAGTAGTGTTGGTTACCTCAAGGCGAGTCATTAACAATCTGCGCCTACCCCCAAAAAGTGAACATGGAATTAGTTATGATTTTTTAGCCTTTTTGGTTAGGTACACCAAGAGAAAAAGGTGTAAAATATTCATAACAAATTGAGTTTTTGATCTTTTTAAAAATTGTTTGATGCATCTAGTCTGTGACTATTATGGCTAAGCTCTGAAAGTAAGAAAAGTTTAGAAAGGTGAAAAATGAAGATTTTTTGTTCTTAGAAGAGAATGTGTGATTTTGGAGATTGACATTATGAAGAGGGAAAAGCCTAGTTTGAAGCTGTTGGAGACTGCAGTAGTGGCGGTTACATCAAGGCGAGTAATTAACAATATGTGCACACCCTCAAAAAGCGAACATGCAATTAGTTATGAATTTGTTAGACTTTTTTGTTTGGTACGCCAAGTGAAAAGGGTGTAAAATATTCATAACAAATTAAGTTTTGGGTCTTTTTCAAATCTGTTTGATGCATGTAGTCTGTGACTATGATGGCTATAAAATAAAAGTAATAAAATTGGAGAAAAGTGAAAAATAAAGTTTTTTTCTTCTTGGAAGAAAATGTGTGAATTTTCAGATTGACATTATGAAGAGGTAAAAGCCTACTTTGAAGATGTTGGAAACTGCAGAAGTGTTGGTTGCCCCAAGGCGATTAATTAACAATATGCGCACACACCCCAAAAAAGGGATCATGGAATTAGTTATGATTTTATTAGACATTTTTGGTGGTATTTTTAGAACAGAATGGCTGTAACTTTCAAATTAAGGTTTTTTATGTGAAATTGTTTTGTGTAAAGCATCCACGCGAGCTTTCGAACACATTAAAGTCAACAGTTTTAATGTGCTTGCCTTTATTCTTTTTGCCGCCAATTTTTTTGTAAAAGTTCGAGGAGCACAGCAGAGTATAACAGTTGCAACATAAAACCTAACCCTAAACCGAAACCGAACCCTAACCCTTACCCTAGTTGTAATAAAGTGTAATAAACTGTAACTAAGTGTAATTAAGTGTACTTAAGTGTAATTAAGTCTAATTAAGTGTAATTAATTTTAATTAATTGTAATTAAGTGTACTGAAAGGTAATTATAAGTTTAATTAAGTGTCAGTATTTGTAATTAATTGTAAGTAATTGGGTTAGGGTTAGGGTTAGGGTTAGGGTTAGGGTTAGGGCCCTCTTCCTGTGAACCGGCCGATGCTCAAAAAGAAGGACGGTTTACGACGAATTTGGGCTAGCCGTTAACCGTACTATCGTCATGACTAAAGTACGTAAACCGTCCGCCTTTTTTCGTAAACCATCAGGTAAGCCTTCATTCATTGGATCATTTGGGTTATTGTCAGGGTTAGGTTTAGGTGCTCTATCCCCTCTTTTTACCCTCTGCAGGGTCAGAAATTTCGAGATTTCGACTTTTTTGGCCACTTGGAAAGCTAGTTACCGGCAACCTTGCTGACCCTAACCCCAGGTAACATGAGTTAGGCCAATGTCAACCCTAACCCCCTAACCCTGCGGAAGGTAAGTTTGAAGTTAGAGCGAACGTAAACCGCCCTTCAAAGGGAAACAACTCCTGTCAAGGTTAGCTTAGGTAAGTGGAGCTGCAAATCCTGGCGGGGAACACTGAATTTGTTTGCCTTTAAACGACTCTCTATGTCTTTCACATACCAAAAAAAAAATATTAATAATAACCCCATAGCAATAATAACATAACACAATGAAGAATAGGTGACAAAAATAAAAGAGTTGGAAAAAAAGGCGCTCAGTTTCGTGTTAAATTGTCTGTGGTGTAATAGTAACACACTGGCATTATTTGTCAATGATCCCGGTGCAAATCCTGGCGGGGAACACTGAAATTGTTTGCCTTTGCCTATTGGATGAGTTTTCACGTTTTGAAAATGGAAGAATTCATCAAGTGGTCCAATGAAGTAGGGTTGACGGTGCGTAACGTAGTTTACCTGTCTAGGGTTAGGATTTTGAAAAATTCGAGAAAAAAAAAAGTGTGGATTTGAGGAGGATGAAACCTCCACCACATGTAGAACACATTGGAAGGCACAATATGGTGCAATTTCGAAGGTTTGTGTGGGTGTATGTGTGTTATGTGCGTAAGTGTGTGTTCATTACGTTTTGGAATAATGTACATTTCGTGATTTTTTTTTTTATCTTGTTTTATATGTTATGTTGATTACGGAGTGCGCATTTCTAGTATTTTAAAGACTGCTGTAGTTGTTGTTGTTGTTATCTGCTTTTGTGAAGCGGGATGTTTTCTGACGTTTTGCTGGAGTTATCTCGCTATATAAAACATCTGTATTATTATTATTATTATTATTATTATTATTATTATTATTATTATTATTATACAAGCACATGTACGCAGGCTTATGTATGCCCACACACATACAAGCACACGCATACTTACCAGCACAGAATCTCATATGCACACCGGCATAATAGAGAGAGAGGTTGTTGTTGTTGTTGTTGTTGCGTTCCTGAGCTCAACACTCTCAGGTCACCCTAAGGGGTGGAGGATTGTGTGTGTGGCTGTTTTCAAATACCCCGCCATATAGGCAGTCACACTCCGACTTCAGGGGACATGTGCATGCTGGGTATCTGTATGTATTCCGTATTCCACGGTCTAATTCTCGGACCTGTGGATACAGGATCTTTATCGTGCGCATTTGGTGGACTGCATGCGATGCACACGGTGGCGACAGGCGCAAGAGAAGTCTCACTGAAGTTGAATAATCAAATTATTCACCCTGCCACCACGGGGACTCGAACCTCGGACCTGTAGCATCGCAGTGCCACGCTCTAGTCCACTCGGCCACTGAGCCCCCTATAGAGAGGGAGGGAGAGAGAGAGAGATAGATAGAGAGAGATAGAGATAGACATAGAGATAGAGAGTCAAAGTCATATTCAAAGTCAAACAATTTATTCATTAAGGCCAACAGCCCCTTGGAATTTGCAAAATATTTGGTGACATACAAAAATTTAAAAAAAACACATAAAAATTATCTCAATACACACACACATACATACACACAAGGAAGACTGAACTGAAAAAAAGTGTTCATATGCTTAATTCACCATCTTCGTAAATAAAGAATTGAATTGAATTGAAAAAAAATTGAAAAAAAAAGAAAACAAGGAGCACTCAAGAAAACAAGGAGCACTCTCAAAAACAAGAAAACTCTCCGACATTCTGTAGGTTTGGGAGGCAGAAAGTAAGCCTAAATCATGTAGGGTTAGAGACTTTAGAGTGTAATTCTCCCAACCCTTCCCACTACAGCTTCTTCGGGTTCCACCCTTTTAACTTTTCCCGGATCTGCTGCAGGGAGAACGTTTTGGAGAACTTCACTCCGAAGTGTGTGATAACCTGGCCAATTTGACGGCAGGTTAACCCCACCACATTCTCTTTCCCCCTCCAGCACCCGAAGTACTTAAAAAGTACTTCGTGGTCTTCGGGCGACCACCGCAGCCCTCTCCGATGCTGTGTTTCCTTTGGAACTTCACTTTCGGGTAACCTCTTAGTATTGTGTTTAAACCAAGAGGCCCCAAAAGTTGCCACATCAGCAGCAGAGAGGGGAACGGTGGCACATAGTGGGAAATCCAAGTCAGGTTGAGACTCAGGCGCAGGTGAGGCAGGTGGCGGAAATGTTGGTGATGCAGGTGGCGGAGATGTTGTTAGGGTGGAAGGTGGCGGAGATGTTGGTGAGGCAGATGGCGGAGATGTTGGTGAGACAGATGGCGGAGATGTTGGTGAGTCAGGTGCCGGAGATGTTGGTGAGGGTCCCGATGTACATGTGGGTGCAGGTGGAGTTAGGGGAGGTCTTGTGATGGTTGCTGTCGGCCGCCGACCGGTCGTGCGTGTGGTAGGTCTTGGCTGAAACACATCAACAATTTCTGGCGGTTTAGAAACTCATACGGTCAAGCAACACACTTCCTTTGAAAAGGCATATCATTAAACGTTATGGAATGTAACAAAAATTCCTTCTCCCATATTGGCAATATCAAAACAAATCAACCAACCAACCATCCAAGCAACCAACCATCCAAGTAACCAAGCAACAAACAACAAGCAAACAAAACAAAACATGTCAACAATGATTTTTATGAAGCAAAAAATGGTCATAACATTAGCTTTTTTTCATATTCTGTACATAACTATGAACCAACTTGCGCAATAAAAACATAATAGCTTGAGCAGCCAAACAAACCTCTTCTTGGCCGCCCGTCACCTTGTCCGCCACCTCAAGCATGGCCTGGCATCGCTGGTTGGAAGTCCTGCCAGGCGTGTAATATGAGTCTTGTGTTGCAGTGGTGTGGCCTGCAAGCTCAGCCAGGTTGTGGCGGGAGGCTTCAGATGCATCGGCAAACTGCACAGCATAATCACAAACATGTACAGGCTGAACTTTCTAATCATGTTCAATGAAGCATGGTTTATGGTCTAGGCTAAAGTTACTTGACTAGGGTCACGGGGAGATTACTCATAACCTAACCGTAAGTTGTTACGACCAGTTAACCATGCTACAATGACACAGCAATGCAGACAGAAGGAGCATTTTGTAAGTCAGTAATTGATAAATCATGTCAAAGAAAAATACATTGCACAGAATGTCAACATTAATTTGTCAATGCAATACAATCCAATACACAAGTTTACTTACTTCTGATGTAACCAGTTTTCTAAACATGGTCGCGTTGACCCCTCCAAGTATGTCCTTGATGATGGTGGACATCAGTTTGGAACGGATGGGGCTTCCATTTTCGGAGACAAACACCTGTGAGTCCTTATCCTGCAGGGGGTCCTTCAGCATCACAGGACGAATCAAGATGGTGAACCTGTAACAACAACAAAACTGAATAAGTGTCTTGGTAGAGTTCGTTTTTTGATGTCATTTATTTTCATAAAGTTACATTAATATTTTTTTCCTGGAGATCATAATGTGACCCCCACAGGCCAGGGTTACAAACGTTAAGAGAGCAAACTTTATCATTTTTTTAACACCAGCCTGCCTTTGTACATACAAACAAGGAAATGAACTGAGAAATCTAGAGATAAGTATATTATTGAGAATTGATATTCTGCTTACTTTCTAATCCTTTCGAAATCTTTCTTGGGCAGGAACAGCTCTTTCGGCCCCAAGTCCTGATTCTTGTGGTGGTCAGTCTGAAGCAACACACATTTCAGAACTTAGGTAAATCATAACAAAAAGGGTTAGGGTTATCATTTTCACCATCTATGAATGTCCTGAGAAAAGAAGCTGTTGAATTGCATGGCATTTTAATTAATCAATTCATTGCTTTGTTAGTTTTCAGATTCATTCATATAATATTTGGAGTGTGTTATTAGTGTCATGTACTGTGCTTATAAGTAATGTATAATACTGTGTCAAACATATCGTGTGATTTAATTTTTACCCAATTATAAACTTACGAAAAATTGAATGATGTCCGGGTAATCCGGCATGGTGAGCGCGGAGCGTATGCCAACCATGGTGAGGCTCCGCAGCTCCATTCCCCTGCTCATGTTGGAGGCTGTGAGGAGGCCAATGCACAGGTTTCTCGCCCTCACGCCGTCTTTTCCCTTCTGAAAGTGAGAGGGTGGCTTCCCCAGGATGCTGTCCAACTCAGCCCTGAAGATGTTGGCGTTTATCTTTTTGGTGGGCAGGCGTTGGCGGAGGGTGGCCTTGGCTTTCCTTGAGGCCCTCTTCTTTTCTTTCTCGAATCCGTCTCTGCACAAAGACATGCAATGCAGATAAATAACTCTGACAAATACCGTAAACCAAAAGCAAGTGCAAATTTTGGCATATGTAATGGTGCATGGTCAGTGTATAGGGTTAGGGTTAGGGTTAGGGTTAGGCTCTTATGGAGGGGCTATGCATTGGGCTGCAGGTGGTTAGGGGGCTAAATAATTTTAATCTCTCTCTCTCTCTCTCTCTCTCTCTCTCTTTTTTATATATACCCGCACATTTTCTCCTCAGTAATAGTTCAAAAACTCGTCGAAATTATAAATGTCGGCCGCGTCAATCGTACTGTCATTTGCCCCCAGGGTCACTCAAGGTAGTTGTTCCGCCCCACCAGTCTCGTTGTTTTGTGACAGGTACTCAGTACCAGCAACTGTCATTGTAGACGT
>NC_090248.1:70077285-70078611 GCF_037325665.1 Littorina saxatilis | reverse complement strand
CTCTCTCTCTCTCTATCACTCCCCTTCCTATATCTCTCTCTCTCTTCCCTTCCCTCCCCCCCTCTCTCTCTCTCTCTCTCTCTCTATCACTCCCCTTCCTATATCTCTCTCTCTTCCCTTCCCTCCCCCCCCTCTCTCTCTCTCTCTCTCTCTCTCTCTCTCTCTCTCTCTATCACTCCCCTTCCTATATCTCTCTCTCTCTCTCTCTCTCTCTCTATCACTCCCCTTCCTATATCTCTCTCTCTCTTCCCTTCCCTCCCCCCCCTCTCTCTCTCTCTCTCTCTCTCTCTATCACTCCCCTTCCTATATCTCTCTCTCTCTTCCCTTCCCCCCCCCCCTCTCTCTCTCTCTCTCTCAATAATTCATCTACCCTTATTGATCACATTTTATACTGATGATAAGACCACTGTTTCAAATACACCACAAGTAGTACACTCCACTTTCAGTGATCATTATTCTGTTTTTTGCTCGATTGTTCTGAGATTGCCCAAATCACAGCATAAAGGTCATACAACTATCGAGTACAGAAGTTTTAAATACTTTGACGAGTCTGCCTTTTTCTGTGATCTTAATCGAGCGCCATTTCAAAGCGTATTTAATTGCAGTAACGCAGATGATGCTTGCAATCTTTTCCATGAGATTTTGTGTTCCATTATTGATAAACACGCTCCACTACGTCAGCATAGGGTGAAACATCCCCACCTGCCCCCTTGGTTGACATCGGACATTATTGAGGCTATGGCGTAGCGTGATTTCTTTAAAGAACATAACATGAAAAGCGAGTACAAATTACAAAGGAATGAAGTTTTGAAAACGGTAAGGCAAGCAAAAGCAGATTATTTTAATAAATTGCTTTCTGATAAGAGAGATACTTCTACAATTTGGCGAGCAATGAATGAAGTTCTTGATAAATCTCGAAAGAGATCGACCAATTCTCCGTCACAAATAACTCCAGAAGATTTTAATCAACACTTTATTTCGCTCGCAGAGAAACTGAAAGCCTGTCTCACGCAGAATGAGTCCCTTGATATTGATGTCTCTCTAGAAAAATTAAAAACATTTTGTGGACGAAAGTTGACTCAAAACGAAACGTTTTCTATTCCACCCAATACTGTCCACGAGGTTGGAAAACTGATAGAACAGATGGCGAATAAAAAGTCAATGGGTCCCGATAAGATTCCTGTCCGGTTGTTCAAACTTGCTTTACCATACATAATTGATTCACTGACTTATGTCTACAACCTTGGCATACAACAAAACGTTTTTCCCTCTATTTTAAAATGTGCCAAGGTAGTGCCACTCCCAAAAAGCAAGGATCTTACGGAC